>NC_133666.1:162710250-163014299 GCF_037893015.1 Macrotis lagotis | reverse complement strand
TTTTTTAAAAATTTGAATGATTCCTGAGGAAAATGGAACTGGAAATGGAACAAAGAGCTAAAAAATTAAATAACCTGTGAGTCCCCTGCCTACTGAAAATTGCAGTCCATATGATTAAGGATGAAACTGCCAAGGGAGAGAGTTTAGATGGACAAAATCAGGGATCTGAAAGAGTATCCCAGTGAGCACCTATATTAGAGAATCAGAGAATAATAAACACCTCTCAGTGATCATATCAGCTCCCATGGATTCAAATACGATCTATGCAAATAATTCCCCTAATGACATATCTGAACTCCAGAGAGAGAGAGAGAGAGAGAGAGAGAGAGAGAGAGAGAGAGAAAGAAACTTATACCAAACTTTGGATTCAGAACTTTCCTCAAATGAATCTGTATCTATGTGAATCCAAAGAAGGTTCTCTTGTGGGAAGAAGCATCATATTTTCACAAAGTATCACAAACTCTTCTTAAAGAAAAGATGAAAGGATATGAACTAGATATTAACGTAATTATATAGATTCAGTGATGTTTAAATGGCTTGCTCAAAGAGCGGTTATTAATGTTTAAGTTAAGTAAGTAAATGACCTAGGAATTTGACATTGAATTGTTTAATGGTATATCAGTGACTTGGATATAGAAATAGTTAAAATACTCATCAAATATGTAGATGACACAAAGCTAAAACAAAAGATAAACTTTCAGGATGCCAGAGTTAGGTTCCAAAGTGATGTGAAAAGGCAAAAGTGAGTGGGTTAATTATAATAAGTTGAAATCAGTAAGCATAAGTTAAAAACTCTTAATCTTGGGGTCAAAAAATTATTTCAGCAATACCAATGAGAGATTCATGGTCAAACAGTAATTTGTCTGAATAAAATATACTAGGTAGTGTTTTATAGTAGACTACAAGTTCACTATAAATTAGAACTATGATGTGGCAAAAAATAGAAATAAAAAAATTCTATTGGGGTCCTGGATTATATATATATATATATATATATATATATATATATATATATATATATATATATATACACACACATATCACCAGACTTTACCTGGAGTGTCATTTTCAGTCTAAGAAGGACATACTAGAAAGTGCTTAGAGGAGGGTTATCAGAATGGTAAAAGTTATTAAAATGTGGCATATAAGGGAGACATAAGTTTAACCTGGAAAAGAAAAGACTCAGAAGGAAAATTATATCCAGTGGTGGGATTCAGTTCAGCAGAACCAATACCTAATTTTATGCTGTGTTCATCAAAATGGTTATTAAAATGGCACTTGTAATCAGGGCTCTCTCTAAGGTGGGTGTCTGGGCAGCTACCCAATGTGGAAATTACAAATCTATGTTCCTTACTCTTTTTTTATCATTTATCTGCATAACAGCAGCTTTAAGAGCCTGTAGTAATGTTCATTCCATCCATAGGTGAAAAAAAATTGACAGAATAATGTTTGTAATCTTTATTTATCGATTTCTTAAAATTCATTATACCTTTGATGAAATAGTACATTTCAAATCCCTAGTTTTTGTTCCTTCAGTTGAGAAAAGATATAACCTAAAGAAGAAAAGTGCCAACCAACCAGGGGTGACAAGCTGTCATTTGTTTCCACTTATGTTACACCCAAAATTCTCTCAAGATATTATGAGTGCACTGTTATTTTATGAACCGCAAAACCAATAGAAAATTGGGACACAATGAATCAACAGAAATATAGATTACAAAGGTTTTCTTCAGAAGTCAAGGAAGTAGAAGAAAAAAAGAGTTCTAATAGGCAGAATGATGTTGGTTCTACATATATTACAACTTTGACTACGAGGATACATTTGCTTCCTGTGAGTAATATGATAATCTAGTTTGTATACCACTTTTATTGTTCTTATTTGAGTATTAAAGGCATGAAATATTAAACTACCTTTTGATATACTTTTTTGTATACTTGAAAAGGTCATTAGGGGCAGAGAACTGGTTGTTAATTTATTTGAGTCCTACCACTGATCTTATCTATCCACAAGTTTATGGAGGGCTATTATATGAAGGAGGTCCCATTTTACCGGCTCCCACAAAGTAGAACTAGGATCAATGGGTGACCGCTTCCCAGAAACAAATTTAGGGTAGATGTTAAGGGAGGAAAAAAGAAAAACTATCAGGGCATGACTCAGTAGATATAGCACTTGCCCTGGAGTCAGGAAGACCTGAATTCAAATCAGACCTCAGACACTTAATAATTACCTAGCTGGGTGACCTTGAGTAAGTCACTTAACCCCATAGCCTCATAAAAACCAAAAGCCAAATGAAAAATATCAAACAATTACATCTGTCCTTAAATGAGAACTGTCCATACCAATCAAATTTCCAAATAACTACTTTACCAAGCTATAAAAAAATAATAACAAAATTCATCTGGAGCAGCAAAAGGGAAAGAATAGCAAAGGAACAGATGAAAAAAAATGTAAAGGAAGGTGGCCTAGTTCTACCACATCTAAAACTATACTATAAATCAGCAGTCACCAAAACTGTCTGGCACTGATTAATAAATAGAGTAATGGATCAGTGGATTGGGATAGGTTCAAAAGAAACTGCAGTAAATGACTACAACAATTTACTATTTGACAAACTCAAAGATATCAACTTCTCTGATAAGAACTCACTATTTGACAAAAGTTGTTGGGAAAACTGGAAAAGAGTAAGCCCAAAACTAGGCATAGATTCATATCTCACACTCCATATCAAAATAAGCTCAAAATGAGAGCAGAATTTAGACATAAAGAGTGATGTCATAAATATATTAATAGACCAAAACATATTCTATCTATCTGATCTATGGAAAAGGGATAAATTTATGACCAAAGAAGAATTTGAGCAAATTATAAACTGCAAAATGAATGATTTTGATGATATTAAATTAAAAAACATTTGAATAAAAGGAAAGCAGGAAGCTAGGAAACAATCTTCAAAACCAGGAGTTCTGATAAAAGTCTCATTTCTAAAATATATGGATAATTTCATCAAATTTATGAGGTCACAAGTCATTCCCTGCTTGATAAATGGTCAAAGGGTATGAACAGATAGTTGTCAAATGAAGAAATCAATTCTACATATAATGATATGAAAAAATGTTCCAAATGACTATTGATTAGGGGAATCCAAATTTAAAAAACAGTGAGTACCATCTCACAATTTTTAGATTAGCCCAGATGAGAAAAATAAAAGATAGTGAATGTTGGAGAGGTTGTGGGAGGATTGGGTCATTGATGCATTGCTGGTGCAATTGTGAATGGACCCACCCTTTTTGGAGGGTAATGTGGAACTATGATGAAAGAGCAATGAAATTGTTTATACCCTTTGACCCAGCAGTTCCAATTCTAGTACTATATCCAGAAGAAATTGTGAAAAATGGGAAAAGTCCCACATGTCCCAAAATATTCATAGCAGTTACTTTTCAGTGACAAAGAATTGGAAATTGAGGGAAAGCCCATCAAATGGGGAATGGCTAAACAAGTTATGGTACATGAATACTATGGAATATTATTACTCTATAAGAAACCATAAGTAGTTGAACTCTAGAGAAACATAGAATGACTTACAGGATCTGATGCTGAGCAAAGAGAAGAAGAGTAGAGTCAAGAGAACAATTTATACTTCAGCATCATGAGATGAACAACCTTGATGGAAGCAACTCTTCTAGACTGTTCAGAGAGCTAGGACAACTGTATTAGACTGGTAATGGTCTATATTATCCCCAACCAGAGGAAGAGAAACAAAAAACCAAAACAAAATGCACAGGAAAAAAACACACCTACTGAATCTGAAGAATAATTTATAAAAATTATCTCTTATGTAGGTTTTTCCCTTAATCCTAATTCCTCATGCCAAAAATTACTAATTTGTAAATATGTTTAATAAAGTATGTATGTAAAATTCTAACTTGACTATTCCCTAATGAGGGGGTGGGGGAGTGTGAAAGAAAGGTGGAGGGAAATTTTGTAACTTGGAAATATGCAAGTAAAATAAATAAATTTTAAAAAAATAAAAAGAGCTGATTGGTCAGGATATAGATTCCTTCACTTTGGTGGTCTCCCAGCAGGAAATGTTTGACCCCTTGTCAGGTATGTTATAGTGAGAACTCTTAGGGGACAAAAGACTTCCATGGATATTTATAATTCTCAAGTTCTTTGATTTTGATCTACTATTCCTAAACAGGTTTTACCTTGGATTTGGATTTGAGCACTAAACATGAATTCAAATTGATTAAAGAAGAGTCAATGAAGGATTGGAAAAGTAAGGAAGATGAGAAATGAGACAACATTCAGGAAAATATTTTGGAATAGAGGAAGTTTGATGCAGACAAATAATGCCTTAAACTGATCCTTATTTCTCACCAAATCATTAAAAAAAAACAGAGACATCATGTTCAGAGTCATAAATAGTCATGGATGGGTTGGAGTAGATATAGTTATAATTGGGGCCACCTGTCTCTGGGATTACTTTTGAAGTAAGAGAAATGTTAAGAATAATATATTGTATCATTAATCTGTTTACTGGGCACTGACCATATACTTTACATTAACACTGTCATTCCCTCGCCCCCCCCTTCCCATGATCTAAGACAGGGCTGTCCAACCTTGATCTTAGGGTCATATTTAAGTAAAGTAGTTATTTGGGGGCTACAGCCAGAATAAGAAATAAAGTACACTTATATAATAGTTAATTTGTAGTCTTGACTTAGAAAGTCTTAACTTAACAAATGCTTCCAAAAGTAATGGTACTTCTAACTTCTTAAAATGTGGGGTAACAGGGGCGGCTAGGTGGTATAGTGGATAGAGCACTGGCCCTGGAGTCAGGAGTACCTGAGTACAAATTCAGCCTCAGATACTTAATAATTACCTAGCTGTTTGGCCTTGGGCAAGCCATTTAACTGCATTTGCCTTGCAAAAATACCCTTAAAAAAAGTAAGGTAACCTACTTCAACAAGTAGGCTCAAAGCCTGAAAGCAAAGACAAAACTGCAAAGCAACAAAACAGCAGTATAAAGGTAGGAGCATAATGACTAGCCTGCATCATATAGATGAAGAATGCATGCCATAAATCAATTGAATATTCCCTGAGATATGTTCCCTCCTTAATATTGCTTAAAAACACTGAAGAAAATTAACATCAAGATTATTTATTAGTGATGGAATTTAAAAAATCTATTCTGTATTACATGGAAATTATTATTATTATTATTATTATTATTATTATTATTATTATTATTTTTTGTTGAAAATTTTTCATGAGAATTAAAACCCATAGGTGGATGCATGCAATACACAGGCAGTATTCTGGATAACCCTGGTCCAATCTATGAAGTCAATGAACTTTTAGTAAAGGACCTTGCCCCTTCCTAGGAAGAACTCTAGGTAAAATCTTTGCCCTCAGACAAAAAAAAAAACAATCCTTTGTCTACAAAGCAAGATAATAAGAGAAAGAGAAAGAAAAAGAGAAGATTCAAAGAAGTTTTCAAATGTAGATATCATGGAGGATCTTCTGTGAACGTCTGTCTCTTTGGGGGAAAGGGGGAAGTAAAGTCCAGGAGATGGCAGAGTGGAGAAAGCCTACAGGAGGCTTTTAGCCACAGTACAATCCAGGTCCTGACAGCATAACACAGCAGAGATCCTGACAGCTAGATAGAAGACACCAGGGAGAACTCTAGCCACAAACAAAGTCTGAATTCTGAAAACATCTGGTCAAAAGACAAGACTGGGTTTGGGACAATCCTATGTTAAGTCAGAAACTCAAAATAAAGGCAGGAAAAATAAACCTCTGCAAAGGCAAGGTCAGGGTATATGCAACATCTTGTCCATCAACAAGCCAGGGATCAGACCCCAGTCCTAGCAAAATTAAAGTTTGGATCGATACTGCATATACCCCAGGAGCAGAACTTAAAAGATTAATAAAAGATCTAAAAGGGTGTTCACTACAGAAAACTGCTTCATAGACAAAAATGACAGGAATGCCGTGTCTGAAGAAGAAAACAGTGTGAAGTCACTGAAAGGGGAATATATCAAAATAGTCTATAAATTGGATTCAAATAAAAAAGCTCATTGAAGAGCTTAAAAAAGAATTTAAAAAACAAAGACCAGAGGAAGAAGAAAAGTGGAAAAGAAAAATGAAAGTCATGCAGGAAAATTGTGAAAAGATGACAGAAGATATTAGCCCCATTAGTAGTAATTATATCCAATTGGAAAAGGAAACACAGAAGCTAATTGAAGAAAATAAAATCCTAAGCAATTAGAATTGAACAATTAGAAACCAATGAATCTGCAAGACTACAAGATTCCATCAAACAAATTAAAAAGGCCGAAAAAAACTGAAGAAAATGTAAAGTACCTTCTAGGGAAAATGAATGACCTGGAAAATAGATCCAGTAGAGACAATCTATGAATAATCAGACTACTAGGAAACTTGGACCAACAAAAGGACCTGTAAAACATCATGCAGGAAATTATGAGGGAAATCTGCCCAAATCTACTAAAACAAGATAACAACATAATACTTGAAAGAATCCATAGAACCCCTCCAGAAAGATACTCCAGGATACAAACTACAAGAGTTGTAAGAGCCAAATAAAGGGTAGAAAACTGCAACAGCAAAAAGAAAAGAATTCGAATGTAATGGGAACACAACCAGACTAACAGAGGACCTATCTGCCTCAACACTGAAGAGCTGGAATATCATTTCGAAGAGCTAAGAACCTAGGATTACAACCCAGAATGTACTATCCTGCAAAATTCAGCAAATATTGTCAGGGGAAAAGATGGATATTCAGTGAAACAGAGGACTTCTAGTATTTCCTGAAATAAAGACTAGAACTGAACAGAGAATTCCATTGCCAAATACATGACTGAAGAGCTGCATAAAAAAAGTAAATGAAAAGGGAATTGAAAAAACAAGACTGTTTTAAACAAATTTTGGTCCACTATCAATTGCATACAATCCTAAGAGGGAAGATATAACACTTCTAATTGTTTAGAACTCTACTTCTCTAAGGATAATTAGAAGGTAGAATATAACTGAAGAGAATGAAACTAAAGGATGGGACTTGTCTCCCAATTGAAGAGGTCCGAGATGACATCACAATGTTTGAGACAAAAAGCCCTGAAAAATAGAAGCAGTGGCTCATTATACTTTGACTCTCTTTAAAAATAAAATGCTAAGCACCTTGTCTAATGAGGGCATCATAAACTAAGTACCTGATTCAGTATCTGTATTACCTACAATCAATTTTAAAGTTCTCAAGTGAGATCTCCAGAGCTTCCTAGTAGTTAGAGATCTTTAAGAAACTTTCAGTGAATTAGATCAAGGTTTGAGTTAACCTGTGCTTCACTTAACAACGGGTTAAATATCTGTGTGAGGAAGAGGGGGGTAAAGGGGTTAAGGCAATAGGCCTTGTTTCACGTAACAAGGTGGTAAGTATCTTGACTGGGGAGGGCAGGAGGTAAAGTGTGAAAGAAAATAAGCCTGGGGGGAGGGGCACAGATAGTTCAAGAAATGATATAGTTTTGGATGATACTTTGACTTGTGAGGAGGATTCTGTGTACTTGAAAGATACTTGAAAAAGGGGATAAGGTAAAAAATGATTATAATTGCAATTTGTTGCAATTTGAGTCAGAGATGCTTATCAAGTAATCAAACAATCTGTGATGATATCTAGATAATAATAGGAGCATATTAATCAATCAAATAATTGAACTGTAATTAAAGATAACTGATTAATAATATTAGAGTGATAAATAACACCAAGGGAAGAGGCACAACGACTTATAATTTTATAGGGAAAGAAGGCAGAATGTGAATGCTGAATAAATTCTATTCAAAAGGTTTAGCCCATTGAGGAAATAAAATACATTTTCATCTGGGTTTAAAAATCTAACAGTCTGTAAGCAAGGGGTGAACTGGGAAAGAGAAAGATAAGGGACGAAGAGACTGATAAAAGGGAAAGGAAGATAGAATTGAAAATAAACTGAAAGTTAAATTTTTAAAAGAAAAGTCAGAGGGAAAAGGTAGTAATATTTTAGTGTAGAGGAATAAGGGAAAAGGAAAGAGAAAAATATAAATGGAGAAAGACAGCATGGAGGGAAATGCAGAATTAATAATCTTAACTGTAAATGTGAATGGGATAAACTGTCTGAAAAAAGAGAAGAGGATGGCAGAATGGATTAAAAACCAGAATCTGGTAATATATTGTTTACAAGAAATACATTTGAAGCAGAAAGATACAAACAGGGTAAAGGTAAAAGGTTGGAGCAAAATATATTATGCCTCAGCAGAAGTAAAAAAATCTGGGGTAGCAATCCTAATCTAAGAAAAAGTAAAAGCAAAAATCAATCTCATTAAAAGGGATAAGGAAGAAAACTACATCATAGGTAATGAAGTAATAATATTACTAAAGATGTATGCATCCAGTGGTATAACATCTAGATTCCTAGAGAAGAAGCTAAGTGGAATATAAGGAGAAATAGATAGCAACACTTTAATAATGGGTGACCTCAATCCACCTTTCTCAGAACTAGAAAAATCTAGCAACAAAATAAACAAGAAAGAAGTTAAGAAGGTGAATGAAATCTTAGAAAACTTAGACATGATATACCTCTGGAGAAAACTTAATGGGGATAGAACAGAATATACCTTTGACTCGACAGTACAGGGCACTTTCACCAAAATTGATCATGTACTAGGGCACAAAAAAAACTTAAAATCAAATGCAGAAAGGCAGAAATAATAAATACACACTTCTCAAACCATAATGCAATAAAAATTACATGTAATAACAGATCAGATAAAACAAGAACTAATTGAAAATTAAATAACTTTTTCTTAAACAATGGGTGGATCAAACAGCAAATATTAGAAATATTCAATAATTATATTCAAGGAAATGATAATAATGATACATCATGCCAAAATTTATGGGATGCAGCAAAGGCAGTTTTGAGGAGAAACTTTATATCTCTAAATGCCTATATGAAAAAATACAGAAAGAGGAGATCAGTGAATTGAGTATGCAACTAAAAATTTAGGAAAAGAACAAATTAAACAACTTCAATTAAATACCAAATTAGAAATTATGAAAATCAAAGGAGAGATTAATAAAATGGAAAGCAAGAAAATCACTGATCATGTAAATAAAACTAAGTTTTGGTTTTATGAAAAATAAAATAAAATAAACATACCTCTAGTTAATCTAATTTTTAAAAAGAAAGAAAATAACCAAATTACTAGCATCAAAAATGAAAGGGTGAACAAACCACCAAAGAGGAGGAAATCAAAGAGATAATTTTGTGCTTCTTTACTGAACTTTATGAGAATAAATTGGACAACTTGAATGAAATGGATGAATGTTTATGAAAATACAAACTGCCCAGATTAACAGAAGAGGAAATAAATTATTTAAATACCCCATTTAGAAAAAGAAATGGAAGAAACCATCAATGAACTCCCTAAGAAAAAAGTCTCCAGGTCCAGATGAATTTACAAATGAATTCTACCAAACATTTAAGGAAGAATTAATTCCTATTCTACATAAACTATTTAAAAAATAGGAGAAGGAGTTCTGCCAAGCTCCTTTTATGATACCAACATGGTGCTGATACCTAAACCAAGAAGAAGCAAAACAAAGAAAATTACCGTCCAATCTCCTTAATGAATATTGATGCAAAAATCAAACAAAATTTTACCGATGAGACTACAGGAAGTTATTACTAGGATAATGGACCATGATCAGATTTTATTTATACTAGACAAGTACAACATTAGGTTCAACATGGCTCATCATTAGGAAAACACTCAACATAATTAAATATAGCAATAGTAAAACCAGCAGAAATCATGATTATCTCAAGAGATACTGAAAAAAGCCTTTGATAAAATCCAACAGCCATTCCTATTAAAAACTCTAGGCAGTTTAGGAATAAATGAAACTTTTCTTAAAATAATAAATAGCATCTATCTGAAACTATCAACAAATAAATTTAATGGGAATTAACTCAGAGGATTTCCAATAAAAATCAGGGGTGAAACAAGGATACCCATTATCACCATTACTGTTCAATCTAGTATTAGAAATACTAACAGTAACAATAAGAGAAGAAAAATAAATTGAATGAATATGAATTGGCAATGAGGAAGCAAAACTTTCACTCTTTGCCAATGATATGATGGTATACATAGAGAACCTGAGAATATCATCTAAAAAAGTCCTTGAAATAAAAAATTCAGCAAAATAGCACCATATAGAATACACCCACATAAATCATTGTCATTTCTATATATGAACAACAAAGTCCAAGAACAAGAGATAGAAAGAGAAATTCCATTTAAAATAACTAAATAACTGTAGACACCATTAAATACCTAGGAAACGATCTCTCAAGACAAACTGAGAAACTGTATGAACACAATTGTAAAACTCTCCTTGCTCAAAAAAAAGTCAGATCTAAATGATTGGAAAAATGTCAAATGCTCATGGATAATATGATAAAAATGACAATTCTACCCAAATTAAATTACTTATTCAGTGCTATATATACCAAACTAATAAATAACTATTTGACAAAATTCATCTGGAGCAACAAATGGGCAAGAATAGCGAGGGAGCTGATGAAAAAAAATGTGAAGGAAGGTGGCCTAGCTCTACGAGACCTAAAACCATACTATAAAGTAGCAGTCACCAAAATTTCCTTGTACTGGTTAAGAAATAGAGTAATGGATTAATGGATTAGGATAGGTTCAAAAGAAACTGCAGTAAATGACTACAACAATCTACTATTTGACAAACCCAATGAAATCAGCCTCTGGGATAAGAACTCAATATTTGATAAAAATTGTTGGAAAAACCAGAAATAGTATGGTAAAAACTAGGCATAGATCCACATCTCATACTATATATCAAAATAAGGCTAAAATGCTTACAAGATTTAGACATAAAAAATGATAACATAGATAAATTAATAGATAAAAAGATACTCTATCTGGTCTATGGAAAAGGGATAAATTTATGACCAAGCAAGAATTAGAGCACATTATAAACTGCAAAATGAATAATTTTGACTATATTAAATTAAAAAAGGGTTTGCACTAATAAAATCAATACTGCCAAAAATCAGAAGAAAAGCATATAGCTGGGAAACAATCTTCACAACAAGGAATCCTGATAAAGCTCTCATTTCTAAAATATAGAGAGAATTGCATTAAATTTATAAGATCGCAAGTCATTCTCCAATTGATAAATGGTCAAAGGATATGAATAGACAATTTTCAAATGAAGAATTGAAGCTATATATAAACACATAAATATGCTCCACATCACTATTGATTAGAGAAATGCAAATTAAAACAATAATGAGGTGTCATCTCACACTTATTAGATTTTCCCAGATATGAAGGGAAGATGATCAGTGTTGGAGAGCTTGTGGGAGGATTGCAACATTGATGCATTGCCGATGGAGTTCTGAATGGATCCACCCTTTCTGGGGAGCAAAATAGGTCTATGGCCAAAGAGCAATAAAACTGCTCATACCCTTTGACACAGAAATTTCAATTCTAGGACCATATCCAAAAGAAATTGAAAAAATGGATAAAGTCCTATATGCTCCAAAATATTCAGGGCAGCTCTTTTTGTAATGGCAAAGAATTGGAAATTGAGGGGATGCCCATCAATTGGGGAATGGCTACACAAGTTATGGTACATGAATACTATTGTTCTATAAGAAATCATAAATTATTGGACTCTAGAGAAGCATGGAATGACTTTAAGCAATCTGATGCTGAGTGAAGGAACCTGAATCAAAAGAACAATGTAGACATTAACAGCATTATGAGGTGAATTTCCTTGATGGAAGCAATTCCTCTCCACAATCTAGAGATCTAGGACAACTGTATTTGACAAGTTATGGACTATATTGTCCCCAACCAGAAGAAGAAAAAAAAAATAAAACAAAACATATGGAAAAAAAAACCCCAACCCTTCTGAATCTGATGAACACTTTATAAACATTATCTCTTATGTATCTCTTTCCCTTAATCTTAATTCCTCATGCCCAAAATTACTAATTTGAAAATATGTTTAATGAAATATGTATGTAAAATGCTAACCTGACTGTTCCCTGTTGTGGGAAGGGTTGAGTGGAGGGAAAATTTGTAACTTGAAAATATGCATGTACAAATGGACGAAAATAAATAAATAACTTTAAAAAAAGAAAATGAAAGACAAATATTATCATCATCACACACACACACACACACACACAAAAACACACACAAACACCCATACCCACACCCTCTCACACCCCTCCTTACACACATACACATAATGAAATGTTAATTTTGCCTTCTTCAAAAATATATTTACATATGTATGCATATATAGATCTAGATATATGATATCCCATATATCTTTCACATGGATACAAAGTCTCTTTAATCAGAACACATTAGTAATTGTAAAACGTGAACACTGTCTTTAAGAAAAGATGAAGAGGCAGCTAGATGGCACACTGGATAGAGCACTGGCCCTGGAGTTAAGAGGACCTGAGTTCAAATATGGCCTCTGACACTTAATTACCTAGTGGTTTGATCTTGGAAAAATCACTTAACCCCATTGCCATGCAATAAAGAAAGAAAAGATGCAAATTTGAATGTTAAAAAAGTTAACTTAAACAAAGGCTTGCCTGCTTATCTTACAAATTCCATCAATAGCACCTAGGTTTGGAAGGTGGAAGGTTGCATAACTAATAAAGTACTCCTTTTAAAGAAATATCTGATATCTAATTCCCCTCCAGAAATGCCTCTGCCTCATTCAGATTTGGGGAGGCCACTCTCTTCCTTGATTTGACAAGCAGGAGATAACATTTTAGATCCTGCCTTCTGATAGTCAAAATATATAAACACTCCAAAGCAGGATTTCTTTTGGGGGGGGGGGGGGCTTGGCTCTCTAATCAGATGCCCTCCACTCCACCATTTCTCTAAGCAGACAGAGGAATATTAATAAATGTGTATGTTAACCCAATTCTTTCTTGATGCCAATCTCTGGAGGCTAATTTTTGTCCATTATTAGGACAAACTCTGATGGTTAATACATATTTAATTCATTATTATTAAGAGCAAAACTCAGTGAGGATTCTTCCCAGCACACAGACACAGACACAGACACAGACACACACACACACACACACACACACACACACACACATACATACACAAACATATATACTTATATAAAATATCATATGCTTATGTAAATTTACTCACAATGAAGGAAGGAGATCCAGGATAAAATATATACCCATTAAATAGAGCACAATACACAGATTTAGGAAAACCTGAGTTCAAATCTGGCCCCAGATCCTTGAATAACTTTGTGACCTGGGCAAATCATTTAAACTGCTTCAAGTATCCTTATCTGTAAAATGATCTGGAGGAAAAAAAATGGAAAACTATTTCTTCTTATTTTCCAAGAAAATCCCAAGGGGTCTTGAAAAGTGCAATATGATTGAAATAACTAAACAAAAATAACAAAAAAAACTAAAAAAAAAAAAAGTTGAACAACCTATGTTCAGATAGATGATTCTGTTGTATTCTCCAGATCACATTTCTGCTTTGTCTTTAGCCAAGTAATTTTTTAACCCATCTTTCTTTAGCTCGAGATGGTATAGTAGCAACTAAGTATTTTTGACTATTTTCATAGATTAGCAGAAATCTACACTATCATGGAGTGAAAAAAGATCTTCAAAAGTAAGCTACTAACTATGATAGCCTTAGCTCTTTTGAGCAGTGCAAGGATCAAACGCAATTCTATAAGACATGATGGCAAATACTATCACTATTCAGAGAAAGAACTGTGGAGTCTGAATGTAGACCAAAGTATACTATTTTCACTTTTTAAAATTTTATTTTTATGTTTCTTGTGGTTTTTTCCCTCCCACTTTTTCTCAGTCTTCTTTCACAACATGATTCATATGGAAATACATTTAACATAATATATAGCCTATATGAGATTACTTGTCTTGGGTGGAAGGAGAGAATGGAGGGAGATAGAGAAATGTGGAATTCAAAATCTTAGAAAAAATTAATGTTAAAAATCATCTTTACATGTTATTGGAAAAAATATATAAAAGATATTATTTTTGTTCTTCTTTGGGGATGCCATGGGGATTTCTGTCTTTCTATTGAAGTAAAGGAAATATTGGTCAGAGAAATATATTTTATAATTAACCTTTTCTTTCTGCACTGACAAAGATATCTTACAAGTAACATTGCTTAAAGCAATATTGGCCCCTACCCCATTTCATTATCCAAATTATTGAGATGAGATCAATGAACTTTTAAAGTTTCTTGCCCCTCCTTGGCCAGGACAAGTCCCTAGCAATAAAACAATGAATCCTGTCAGTCCTAGTCTAAAAAGATTAAGTCTTTGATCTATTTTCCTCATAAACATGTTCCTCATTACCTCATCTCTGTTCTCTGAGCTACTCACCTTCCCACACAGATCTGTTTCTCTGTATTTTCCTGTTTCATTAGGTAGCCCTTTAAAAGTTCACCGTCTCCTTTGTTGAATGCTTGCCTTCCTATGTGAAGTTAGCTCACTCTTGGGGTACACTATCTCCCAGATAACTCTTCATGTTCCTATACCTTTCCTTACTGCTCATCCTCTCATGGAGGTTGATGTTATGCTGATGTTGCTGCTACTGCTGCTACTGTTAATTCCCTTAGGTGATCAGTGACTTCCAACTGTCTTTATTCTTTTCTCATCCTTAACTTTTGCTAACCACACTAATGCTTAAATAAATTTTTTTGTCCCTAAATTCATGTGAGTTAGAGCTGGTACTTCAGTAAATTCCACATATTTGAACCTAAAATGAGACCACCATAAACTATTTTCCATAAATCTTTTTAAACAATTTAAAATTTCTTCAACTGGTTCCCACTTCAATCTGATTTCTCTTAAGAAGTAGAAAGGAAATTGAACTAGGCTGAAATAACCAGACTGGGAAATGGAAACTGGGAATTTCTCAAGAAGAAGCTGTAGTAACAATTTTATTCATATTTTCAGTCTCTTACTGTGCTCTGCTGCACTGTATAGAGTAGGGTAAAAAATGCAATCAGATAAAAAGGAATAGAGAAAGATTAAGAATATTAGAGTTATGGGATATCATTGTCTCTTTTGGCAGGAACTACTTATAAGGATTGCCCTGATTCTGGGACAGCAGCCTAGAGTAAACATGAAGAAAATCAAGGTAAAAAACTTCCTAAGAAACAATACGCTAAGTTGTATAGCATTTTTTATATTACTTTTTGATACAACTGCCTATTTCTCATGCTTGAAAATTCTGCCCTTTTTGGCATGCAGGTATTTATTTTGTGAAATGTGAAGCTGCCTTTTTTATAGTTAAAGTCCTCTAGCAATTTATGCTGGCAGTGAGTAAAACATTTTATAGGAAGATAAAGCAGATTAGGGATCAAAGATAGGTTAGACAAAGAATTCTAGAAATGTTTCCTGGAGGACAGAACACTAATTCCTTGGATAAGGCATCAGCTAAGGTATCACTGATGAGATGCATCTGACTTGAGCTTCAGATGAGGCTAAGGAATCTGAAATGAAGGGAAGTTGAGAGCACCTGAGTCATTAGGATGTCTTTCAAGACTATGAAGGTGAATTCTGGGAAATTGAATCTGTGGAAAAGGAAGTTATTCAGTTTGACTTAGTAAAGATTACAGAAAATGGGAATACTGTGGAATATGAAATATGGTAGGATGAACGTGGGAAGGAAAAGAGTGTGTGTCTGTGTGTGTGTGTGTGTGTGTGTGTGTGTGTGTGTATGTAAAAATGGACCCAACATAAATATGGTCATAAATTTCAAGCTAAGAAGTTTATAGTTTATAAGGACTTTCAGAAGGTTTGTGAGTTGAAAATTCACATATGCAGAACTATATTAATAAAAATATTAATAGTTAACTGAGAATGGATGGGAGAGGGAAGTCAGTCTAATTTTTAAAGTCCAGTTGTTGTAACTTCTTTTCCAAAGACTCTACTGAATAATCTCTCTTGTCTTTGAACTTCTAAAGCATTAACTTAGTACTTACACATTCAGATCATATGCTGTCCTCTAACTTCATTGGTAAAAAATTAAAGTAATATTTCATGTGGTCTTCCTAAGTAGATCATGAGTAGCATGAAGTCAAGAATCATTCTCCACAATATCCAACCTACAGTCATTTTCATAGTAATAGTCTCAAAAAGTTCCAGGTTGGATGAATTTTTAGCATGAACAATGTACTTTCAATCATGCATTAAAATGTGATCCACTGCTAATTGGTTCATTGGATTCTGGGCATCAGCACCCTTGCTGTTTTGTGCTAAGTTTCAGTGGTACATAGTAGATAATTTCTTGTTCAGGATAGATTGGAATAGTTCTCTAAAGGAGGTGGTGATATAACAGCCTCAACATAAACTCACATTAACTCTCAAATTTGCACCTAAAATGACAGTTACTCCCAAAAAAATAAAAAACAAAGCCAAAGAGATTGTATATATCTGAAACTAACAGGAAAAATTTGACAAAGAGAGAGCCAGTTTGGGAGTCAGGAAGACCTGGGTTCAATTCATGCTTTAAACATTTATTAAATACATGATCTAGGTTGTAGGGTGTGTGAGGGCTGCCAAATCCAGGGTTGCTTTCTACCTTTGATGTCCATCTGAGTCACCTAATTCTCACTTGTGGCTCCAGGAAACTTTACCATACACTGCTGACACACCATTTCATGTACCTGGTAAACCAGGTTGAAGATAACTGAGGGGGTTCTCAAACCCACACCAAGTATGTGAAGTCTTCCATTGGTAGAATTGGCAGATGAGGTCAGTTCATTGCATGAAAGCAGCTGAAGCAGGTGCTACAGAGCACTTAGATACTGAAGATGTCAAGATCATCCACTGTATCTAGAGTCATCACCAGTTGTCTTAATTCTTTCTTGTCACTAGACTATGATTACTTTGGATAAGAAAGTGAGGCCAATGAAGTCATGCAACCCTTCCTCACTTAAATCCAATTTATATACAAATAAAAAGATAACATCCAGATCATTTTTCTATTCCCATCTCAAAGCCTTGTGGCCACAGGCAAGTATTGAAGCAACATATGCAGATACACTGGGAGCTGTAGTCACAACTTTGCATAAGGTGACCCAGGTCATAAGGATGTCTGTTCACTGGAAGTAGTAGTGGAATTTGACAGTAAGATGGATGTTAAAACAGCCTTTTCAGAATTTCACTGTTCACCTCCTGATATGAGAGGGGGGCTAAAAAAAGGTTCCCATAAGTTGTCTTACTCAATCCTGATGTAACTATCAGAGCATGTGAGAATTTCATTCTGTGGTCAAAATACATTCAAAAAAATATACAGAAATATCTTCAAAGAAGATTCCAGTCACATTGGTGCATGGAATGTATGCACACTTATAAACAGCATGAAATTCAATAAATCTGAAAGATGAACAGCTCTTGTTGCAAGAGAACTCAGACAGTATCATATCCAAATAGCAGCCCTGAGTGAAACAAGGTTGTCAAATAAAGTCCAGTTAACTGAAGCTGAAGGTGAATACATGTTTTTCTAGAGTGGCTGTGGTGAAGGGGAGGACCATGAAACTGGGATGAGCTTTACAATCAAAACTAATCTAGCCAACAAGCTTGGATGCCTACCAGCAGGAGCAAACAACATCTCTTGACAATACAATTGCCATTTTCAGGAATATATCAAACCACCATCATCAGTGTCTATGCTCCCACCATTAATGTTTGTCCTTCATTTCAAAGAAGACCATAACTTCAGAGAGATAAGGTCATGACAGGCACATTGAATTGGGTTTGAGCGAGAAGTTGCTGTGCAAAATCACAAGACTTACTTTCTTCTCCAGAGCCATCTGAGTCCAGAATGCCTGGAGATGACCCTGAATGAGAAGCTTAAGTGATTTCCCAAGATTACACAGCTAGTAAATTTTTTACTCCCGGTTTGAATTCATGTCCTCCTGACTTCAGGACCACCACTCTACCCACTCTACCATCTAACTGCCCCCAATAAAAAACCCTGATGACGTCAAAGAAAAATTTTATGAAGACCTCTCGACCCTTATTATCAATATACCAAAGGAGAACTGATATAATGTTAGAAGAGGCATAGACTAACATGTGGCAGGGAAGAGGAATGGAGTTGGGAACAGAAACAGCAATGGTTGAACACTACTGATGATTTGCACATTTCTTGACCTTCTAATCACAAACACCTTGTTCCATTTACCTAAATGCAATAAAACTTCCTAGATCCATCCTTGAAGGAAACATTGTCCTATAATTGGCTATGTGAGTGTAAGCAGAAGAGAAAAACAGAATGTGAGAGTGACAAAGTCAATGTGTGGTAAAGAGTGCTGAACTGATCACAGACTCATCCTCTCTAAATTAAATCTCCACATTCAAAAGAAGTGGTAACCCAAAAGCAAAATGACTACTACAGGAATTAAATTCAAGAGATTGGTGTAATTCTCTGGAAGGGAACAGTTTTTTGCTAACTTGGAGGGGAAATTGAACAAACACACAGTTGGCAACAATGTAGCAGAAAAGGAATGTTTGCTTTCAGAGATTTGGTGTACAGGACTGCATTTGCTCATCTGGGTCACTTGCAAAGATCAAAACTGATTTGATGTAAATGGTGGGAAAATGCAGAAACGCTAAATGAAAATCAAGAGCTCAGTTCCATCATACCATACTTGTCTGGATTCTGGATAGTGGACAATGCTCTTGTGATTTCCCAGTCACCAATGGAGTTGAATGAGGCTGTGTCTCTCTCAGCAGTTCAGACACCTAGAATAATTATATTAGATTGTTATGGACAATGCTATTCTCATCCAGAGGAAGAGAAACAAAATTAAAAAATTAAAAATCTGATGAATCTGATGAATATTATATAAAAATATCTTTTATGTATCTTTCCCTTAATGCTAATTCCTCATACAAAAAATGACTAATCTATAAACATGTTTATTGCACATATGTATGCACAATGTTAACCTGACTGTTCACCCCTGAGGGGAGGGGGGTGGGAAGGGAGAGTGGAAGGAAATTTTGTAACTTAAAAATATACATATGCACATGTAAATTTAAAAAAAAGCAAAGCTATGTCCTTCTTCCTATGCTTCTTAGCATGATGTTTTCAGCCATACTATTAAATATCTTCACTGAGGATGAGCACAGCATTAAGGTCACATTAACGGCAAATTCTTCAACTTGAAAAGATTTCAAGCCAGGATGAAAGTGGAGGGAATGTTGGTACATGAGCTTAAGTTTGTTGATTGTGAATTCAATGCAGCCTCTGAAGCTGAAATGAAATAAAGCACAGGTCCATTCTCTGCTGCTTGTGCTAATTTTGGCCAAACAATTAACACCAAGACAACACAGGTTCTCCATCAGCCAGAATTCATATGTGGAACCATCAGTTACAGCAAATGGAGAAGTTTTTAATACTCTCAGTATGTTCTCTTATCTGGCAATGTACTTTCCAGTGAGGTACATATTGATAAAGAGGTTGATACAAATATTGCCAGAACTAGTTCAGTATTTAGTAGACTCTGAGACAAAGTGTGGAAGGCAAGAGGTATTAGACTGACTACCACATTGAATGTCTTTAGGGTTGTTCTGCTGACCTCATTGTTATTTGCCTATAAAACTTGGAAAGTATAACAGTGCCATTCCAGTAAACTGAATCAATTCCATTTAACTTGTCTTAGGAAGATTCAGAAAATCACTTGGCAGGATAAGATACCAGATAATAAAGTCCTTTCTCAAGATATATTGTCAAACATTCAAATGTTACTACAGAGGGCACATCTACAATGGGTTGGTCATCCTATTCCATGTCATGGATAACTCATTGTAAACTTTTTAGTATAAATTGTAAACTGTGCAGCTGTGAATTAAAGTCTAAATCATTCTTACCTCCCTAAGTCAGAATGATCAGTTCTTCACTAAAGGAACCCACATCTATCCTTAAGCCCCCCTTTTCCCCAAACACTAGTATCCTGTCTTCAGAAGGACCTTGGTTCAAATTTCCCTCTACTTATTACTAGTCTAAATCTGATATCGTTAATTTAGAATTAATATTTCTGATCTTTATTTCTGATAAAAATTTGTCTATAAGTCCCTAGCTGAGGTCTATAAGTCTGGAATATAGGTCTGGATGCTTGACTTTTTCCCTAGTCAGGAATTGTGTCCTTATCAACAGAGACCTAAAGGTGGACATTGTCTGTCTCATTAACTATTTTCTTAAACTTAAATGTAAACTTGTAAATTTGATTTTTCACAGTTGTGGAAAGACAATGGCAAAATATACTAAGTTTTGTAGAAATTGATCTGTTTCACCAAAATAGAATATGACAGTCTTCCTTCTATCCTAATTTTTATCAGTTTTTAGAAAATGGAATACACCTTGTAAAACAGGATACAGAAGTTTTAAGTTAAGATCTGTGATACCTCTATGTAAGATGTGTAACCTGATTGTTTAGCCACCAAAATTTTTATGGTTCTTTATTTTTAAATCCTATAAATATTGATTATCCATTTACTTCTGTGTTGGCATTTGTAAGGATGCCATTCACCCATGGGTTTTGTTTAAGATCTTAAAGAATAAAACTTCATCTATAAAACTTGCTTTGTTATTTCATTTGTAGCCTAAGAAAATTATGGTTAACACTACCTAGGTTGCCATGGACAAGTCATTTAATTTCCCTGGGAAGCATTTTCCTCATACTTAAAACAAGGCACTTGGCATAGATGATGTCTGAAGACCCTTCTAAAAAAGAATATTATTTTAAGAATCAAATGAGTTATTCACAGTAACTTTTTTTGTAGTGGAAAAGAGATTGGAATTGAGGGAATGCCCATCAATTGGGGGCTGCTTAAACAAGTTATGGTGCATGAATACTGAGGAATATCATTGTTCTGTAAGAAATCATAAATGGTAGGACTCTAGAGAAACATGAAAGGACTTACTGGATCTGAAGCTGAGCTAAGAGAGTAGAGCCAAGAGAACAATGTATACATCAACAACATTATGAGATGAACAACATTGATGGAAGCAGCTCCTCTCAGCAGGCTAGAGAGCTAGGACAACTGTATTGAACTGGTTATGACTGTCCCCAACCAGAGAAAGAAAAACATAACAAACAAAACACATAGGGGAAAAAAAAACCCTAACCCTAATCTGATGAACATTTTATAAAAACTATATCTTATGTATCTCTTTCCCTTAATACTAATTTCTCATGCCAAAAATTACTAATTTGTAAATATATTTAACAAAGTATGTATATAAAATTTTTCCCTGCTGAAGGGAGGCGGGGTGGGAATGGAGGGTGGAGGGAAATTTTGTAAGTTGAAAATATGCATGTATAAATGGATGAAAATAAGTAGATACATTTGTGAGGTCTTTAAGACCAACTTTATATTTATGAGAATCATAGAAGAGCAGGAATGAACCTCAGCAGTCATCCATTCCAAATCATAGATGAAAGAAATCCCCACTATAATTCACATCAAGTTATAATTTTGGAGTCAGTGGATATCTATTGGATAGTTTAGGGTAATAAGGCAAATGAAAAGGGAAAGCAATTAAATAATAGTGATACACAGAAGAATAAACAATTGGTTTAGGCCCAATTATCCCAAGGGAGTTCTCTCAGGCCCTAAATTGATTGACCATTCATTACTAGCAGAATTGCCTCAGAATGTCTTCTGAAGAAGGAGCTCAAAAGTTCTTTGATAGAGGTTAATTACTTTTCCTGAGGGATCCTACATAGAATTGCTAGATTCCAGAGAAGGAAAAGAGAAAGATCTATAAGGGAAAAAACTTCAAATACATAAGGATAGGAATATTAGTCTAAAGAGGTCTTACCTAACAATAAAACTATGCATACATCTTTGTGTGCATATATATATATATATATATATATATATATATATATTCTCTCTGTTAGTGTATTAATATATCTGTACATGCATATGTATATGCTTGTGTATATATGTATACATACATATATATATGTATATATATAATTTGCAAGGATAGGATGTCATTTGCAGATTCAAAAATTCTAAATATGGAACATCATTATATATACATATATATATATATATATATATATATACAGATATATATATATATATATATATATAATTTTTTTTTGAGAGAAGTTAGCACTGATACCAAACCAGGAATTTAGGCTAAATTCTGCAGACATAATTTAACTGACTTCTCCCCAAATAAATCACATTTTTGCATTTGCAATGAATTTAACAGAAAGGGAAAATTCTAATTGAAGATATTAAAATATAAATGAAATGTAATTTTTATTCTGTTATAGAAAAATAAGTACTTTTTTCTTCTCTATGTAGCTACATTTAAACACAAAGGCACATATAGTTTAAAAAAAAGTAACCACAGAATGAATAATAGCTTCTCAAGACACATTATCTATTTCTACAATGAACAGGAAAAGATTTGTTTTATGATTCATTTCAAACATCTATTTAACTGCCACTGGAAATAACTATATGCTGTTTGAGAGTTTTGGCTTTTTTTGGTTTTTGTTTCTTAGAAAAACAATTGTATACAGTTAAGAATCTGTCTGGCTTTACCATATAAGGTCCTATTATCCAATCTTCATAACTCCAGCATGTAAATTCCTTGTATCTACAAGAAGTTTTTCTCCCAGTCAATATTCATTAGATCCCAGATCTAAGAGGAAGAAACTTCATAACTTACTTAGTTCAACACTCATTCTAATAGGTGAGGAAATTGAGAACCAGAAATTTGAGTGATTTGTTTGGTGTCCCAGTTAGTAAACAGAAGACCTGGATTTTTACCTTAATCATCTGACTTAATAATAATAATAATAATAATAATAATAATAATAATAATAATAATATGCATTTAAATGATGTTTGTCATTCTTTTCCAGGAAGACTAACACATTAGGAAGGTGGTGCCATGACAAGCAAATGAATTGTATTTGAGTGAAGTGGTGCTGTACTATGTTTTTAGTCTCACTTTCACCTCTGGAGCCATCTGGTTCCAGTAGTCAGATATGAATCAAGCTGACTGAAGATGGACCTGGGTGGCAGGGTTAAGTTACTTGCCCAGTGTAACACAGCTATTAATTATCTATGACTGGATTTGAACTTAGATCCTCCAGATCTCTACTGAACCATTTACTTTCCCCCATTTAAATACTTCTTAGTAGATGCCAACCATAATGCTAAACATTTTACAAACTTTGAAATATTATATGCTTTGATCCTCATGAAAACCATGACAAATCCTATGTTTTTCCACTATAACATCCTGTCTTACATTAAGGAAACAATAAAATAACCTGTAAAATGATAGCAGTATTGATAGAGCATATTATGCTTTACAAATTACTTTACAAATCTTTTCTTATCTTCCAATCCTCTTTGTATATATTTGACTTGTTTACTATTTTCTTCTCCATTAGATTGTGAGTTCCTTGAGGGGTCATACTTGAGGAAGGGGAATAATGAATTTGCAATAAAGGAGAAGGAAGATTATTTTAGTTATGCTCACTAAATTAAAAATAACTTTACTAATATACCTTAATTACCTTGGTAATTTACAATTTCATTATCCACATACTTTAAGAACAAGCATGGTATTGTAGGAAAAAAACAATTTAGAGCAAGAGAACCTAGATTTCTTTACAATGCTTTATTTCATGGACAATTGCAAAAGACTATTGGGCAAGGAAAAACAATGAAGAAAATTTTGAGGACTTTTTTTTTTGGCAACCCCAAAGGTTAGCACAGTCCTTGGTTACTTAATAAATATTCATTGACTTATTGTAAAGGGAATGTTAACTTTATTCCTCATTTTTTAATCAATGTGGGACTTGACAATGGTCATTTGACTAGTAAATGCCTCAGGCTGAGCTTGATCCTGTGTCTTCCAGCCCCCAAGTTTTTCTCTTCATCTATTCTGCCATCTAAGTGTAGCAATATACATTATCCCTACATTTTCTTCAAATATCATTATTTTGGGAATATAGATTATGGTGTAATTGAGTAACAATAGACTTTTTTAAAAGAACTTTTATCTGAAGATTTTTTTTTTTACTATTTTTATTTAAGGCAAAAGAGTTAAAAGTGACTGCCCAAAGTCACACAGCTAGGTAATCAATGAACCCAGGTCCTCCTGACTCCAGGACCAGCCTCTATCCAATGCTCCACCTAGCTGTCCCCTTAGCTGAGGATATTAAAGTGTTTTGGATAAATAGAAATTAAATTTTTCCTAATTTGGAATTATGCCCAAAGGGGCATAAAGCTGTATTGTATGTCCTTTGATCTAGCAATAGCAATACTGAGTCTATATCCCAGAGAGATCAAAGACAAAGGAAAAGGCCCAATATGTACAAAAAATATTTATAACAACTCTTTTATTGGTATCAAGGTATTGATGTTTGTTCTTCATTCTTGACGAGGACCATGACATCAGAGAGGTGATACTATGGCATGCAATTGATTTTGATTTGAATTAGGAGGTGCTATGCTAAGTCACCCATCTCTCTTTCTCCTACAGAACCATCTTGATCCAGTGACCAGATATGGATCAGGATGACTGAGATGACCCTGAATATGAGTCAATCCAGGTTAAGTGACTTTCCAAGGTCACACTGCTAGTAAGAGTCAACTGTCTGATGCCAGACTTAAACTCCTGACCTTCTGACACCAAGGATTGTATCCTAGCTACTGTGCCACCTAATTGTTCCTGTCAAAGAATTGAAATCTGTAGGGATATATACATCAATAAGGAAGTGGTTGAACAAGTTATATCTTGATTGTCATGGAATATTATTGTTCTCTAAGTAGTCATAAAGGAGGAGGGATGATTTCAGAAAAAAATCACGAGTTCTATATGAACTGGTACATAGTGAAGTAAAAGAATAAGGAGATCATTGTAAAAGTAACACCAATGTTACAATGATGATCAATTGTGAAAGATTTCATCAATATAGTGAATCAAAAAAATTCCAAAGAACTCATGATGAAAAAATAAATCAATCTACTACTAGAGAGTGAACTGTTGAGTTCTGAGTACATATTAAAATATGCTTTTCTTGAGTACAAAAGGTATATTTTGAATTTTCCAATGAGCTAAGATTTGGTAAAATTAATTTCTGTTTTATTTTCTACATTTATAGTAAAATAATTTAATTCTACCCTTCTTCAAACTGATAATAAAGTATGTGGGTAGATGTGTGAATTGATGAGCACATTCATCTATGCAACCAAGGAAGAAAAAAACAAAAACCTCAATAACTCATTTCATATTGAAAATGAGCTGAGAAGGCAGATCCAAGATTGTGGATTAGAGGCAGTCACCTAGCTGAATTCTTAACATTCTCCTTCAAAAAACTTTAAAATAATATCTCAAATCAATTTTTGTAGTAACAGAACCAATTAAAACTTACTGTTCAACATTTTTCCAGATTAAGGAAATAAGAATCAGCAGAAGACTGTCACAGTAGGGTAGAGGTTTGTCAGAAAGCCACACAAGTGCTGGTGGCATCTGTAGTGACAGCTGTTATAGTAGCTTCTTCAAGAGTTCTCAGCCCAAAGTAACAAGTTAGAAAAACTCAAAAATAAGAGGATGGAACTAAAATGACAGAGAGAGGCCAAGAACCTTCTTGAATTCTTCTGCATTTTCCCTCAGAAACAACATTAATCAAATCTCTAAATGGAGTTTGGAGAGACATAACCCACAAAGGAATAGAGTGGAGAATTTTCCAACAAAGTCTGTCTTAGGTGAAACATGACTGTGATTAGGGTAGGGAACCAAAATCAATGTGTAGATTACAAGGTAAGGTGGGGAACCACCAGAGGTTCTTAGGTATAGGAGACATCTCCAGGGGAGGCACTGAAGTCCAGGTTTATCTTGTTAAAGGCACAACAGCTCAGTTGGGAAAACTCCATCACAGGTAAACCAGACCATCATTCAGCCAGAGTTAATGGACTGAACAGATCAACCTAGATAGCAAGCTGGTACCTCTCCCAAAAGGAGCAAATCCCTGACATTCCCAGCATGGATGGTACAATAAGCAGTCTCCTGACATTCCCAACAGCTAAGGTCCGAGATCAGTGAATAGGCCTTTAGTGTTCTGAATACAAAAGAGCTGCAAACAGGTCTCTTCTGAATACAAGAAACTTGGAATTGTGCCCAGTAACAAAACTCAGAATGAATAAGAAGGGTCAGAGAAAAGCAGAAATTATAAAAAGTCACCTTGGAAATAACAACTGGCCAAACACATCTCAAAAAAAGGATAGCAAAAGAAGTACTATATGTGAAGCTGCAGTGGAAAATATAAATTGATTTTCAACCCAAAAATATTTTTTGGATGAGCTCAAAAATCAAGTAGAAAAATTGGAAAAAGAAATGCAAGAGAAATTCAACATCTTGCAAAAGGAAGCACAAAAATTGTCAGATAAAAAGCAAATTCTATAAATATGCAATTGGATAAATGAAAAATCAAATGGAAAAAGATAACAGCTCCTTTAAAAAATAAATTTGAGGTGGGATGGAGGGAGGGAAGTAAGATTAGGGGAAAAATTGTAAAACTCAAAATAAATAAAATCTTTAATTAAAAAAGCAAACAATAAATAAATAAATAATAAATTTAAGCCTATGGAAAAAGTATGAAAAAACTGACTGAGGACAATAGTTCCTTGAAGAATAGATTGGACAAATGGAGGATAATAACCCCTTGAAACATTAAGCATCAGTCAAGCAAAATTTTATAAAAAATTAAAAGATAGAAGAAAATGTAAAATATTTTTACATTTGGAAAAATAAATGACTTGTAATATAGATCAATGAGAAATAATTTAAAAATTACTGGACAATCTGAAAGTCATGCCCAAAAAAAGAGCCTAGATTGACAACATCTTTCTAGCAATCAACAAGGAAAAATGTCCTGAAACCCTAGAAACAGAGAATAAATTAGTGATTGAAAGAATCCACTATTCAACTCCTGAAAGAGATTCCAAAATGAAAATGCCAAAGAATATTGCAATCTAAGTCCAGAATTTTCAGATCAGGGAAGTAATCCTGCAGGTAGTCAGAAAGAAGCAATTCAAAAATCAAGGATCCACAGTCAGCATTATGCAAGAACTGGAAGCATCAATATAAAAGCATCCAATAACCTAGAAAATGATTTTCCAGAAGCCAAAGGAGCTTGGATCATAAGCAAAAATCAATTACCCAGCAAAATTGAGCACACTCTTTCAGGGGAAAAGATGAGCATTAAACAAAATAGATTACTTTCACATTTTCTTGATGAAAAAACCAGAGCTGAACAGAAATTTTCATGTTCATCAGAAGACTCAAAAGATATATAAAAAAGTAAACAGGGGGAAAGTGTCTATTATTCTAAATGATTAAACATTCCTACATGAAAAGAAGATCCTTATAACTGTTGAAAATTGTAACACTAATAGAGTCAAGTAGACTGAAGATATGGACATAAGTTGACTTTGCTAGGATGATTTAAAAAAATTAAGACATTAAAAAAGGGATTGTAATGTGGTGAGAGGAAGGGCAAAATGGGGTAAATTATATCACATGAAGAGTTACAACGGATCTATTATAGTAAAGGGAAAGAAGGAAAATGGTGAGAATTGCTTAAATCTTACTCTTCTTAGATTTTATTGAAAGAGAGAATAACGTAAACAGTAAGGTTTAGACATTTATCTTGTCTTTCAGGTATTAAGAAAAGAAAGGGGAGGGGAAGAGAAGGAGGGTACAAAGGAGAAGTATAAAAGGGAAAGAAAAGGGAAGGGGGTTGTTGAGTTGGGAAAGGTGAAAGGAGAAAATAAAGTACAAATAGAGGGAAAATAGGTTGAAAGGTAATGAAGATTCATTAATTATAACTATGAATGTGAATGGGTTGAACTCTCCCATAAAATGGAATCATATAAGCAGAGTGGATTAAAAAACAGATTCCTATAATATCCTACAGTATTTTTTTTAATAAGAAATACATTTTAAGCAGAGAGACACACACAGAATAAAGGTAAAAGGTTGGAACAGAATATATGCTTCACACTGGGGAAAGAAAAGCAGAGAGTTAACAATCCTTATCTCAGACGAGCAAAAGTAAAAATATATCTCATTAAAAGGGATAAAAAAAGGAAACTACATTTTTCTAAAAGGTACCACAGACAATGAAGTAATATAAATAATATACATATGTGCAGCAAGTGGTATAGCATCCAAATTTTTAGTGGACAAGTTAAGTGACTTACAGAAAGATATAGATAGCAATACTTTACTAATAGGGGACCTCAATCTCCCCTTTTCAGACGTAGATAAACCTGACATCAAAATAAACAAGAGCAAAGATGGGAAAGTGAACATAATTTTAGAAAACTGAGATAAGCATAGGAAGAATATACCTTTTCTTCTCAGTAGTTCATGACACCCATACATAAATTGACTGTGCATTTAGGCATAAAAACCTTACAATCAAATGCAGAAATCTCAGAAATTTTAAATGCTTCCTTTTCAGATCATGATGTACAGATAATTGTATATGATGTACAAATTATATGTAAAAATGGACAATGGAAAGATAAATTAAAAATGAATTGGAAAAAAATCTAATATAAATATTGAGAGAATAAAATAAATCATGGAAAGCAATGATTTCATCTAAAATAAATGCAATAAAGAAATAATATATCAAAGCTTATCAGACATAGCCAAAGGAGGATTTAGGGGAGATTTTATAACTCAGAATGCTTACATGAATAAAATAGATCAAAAAGGTGATCAACAATTTGGGCATGCAACTGAAAAATTGTTTTTAAGTGCTAAACATTTTCATTATATAAATATTTTATTTGTTTTCCAATTATATACAATAGTAGTTTCTAGCTATCCTTTTTTGGTAAGGTTTTCAATTTTGCACATTTTCCCCCACCCTCCCTTCCCGCCACCCACTACCCCACAGAAGGCAATCTGATAAGCTTTGTATTGTTTTCTGCTATGCATTGATTATAATTAAATGTGTTGAGAGAAAAAACATACCCTTAAGGAAAAATTAAATATTAGAAATAGCAAAATTATGTAGAAACTAAGACAAAGGCAGTAATCTTTGGTCTTTGTTTAAACTCTACAGTTCCTTCTCTGGATAAAGATAATATTCCCCATCATAGATATCCTATAGATATCCTAAAATTGTCCCTGATTATTGCACTGATGGAATGAGTAAATCCATTAAGGCTGATTATCATGCCCATGTTGCTGTTAAGATGTATAATATTCTTCTGGTTCTGCTCATCTCACTCAGCAAGAATCCATGCAAACCTTTCCAGGTTTCTCTGAAATCCCTGCTCTCTTGGTTTCCACTAGTAGAATAATATTCCAACATATATATATATGAAACACAATTTTTCAGCCATTCCCTAATTGATGCACATCCCCATGATTTCCAATTCTTTGCCACCACAAATAGACCTGTTATGAATAGTTTTGTACAGTGATGTTTTTACCCTTTTTTCATGATCTCTTCATGGTATAGACCCAGTAGTGGTATTGTTGGATCAAAGGGTATGCACCTTTTATTGCCCTTTGGGCTTAATTCCAAATTGCTCTCCAGAAATTTTGAATCAGCAACTGAAATGTTAGAAAAATAGCAAATTTAAAATATCCAAACAAATTAAAAATTCTATTCGATATTGACTAAGAAATAAAGTGGTGGATCAATGGAATAGATTAAGTACAAAAGAGACAATAGTCAATGGCTATACTAATCTACATTTGATAAACCCAAAGACTAGTTTCTGGGATAAGAATTCATTATTTGACAAAAACAGCTGTGAAAACTGGAAAAATGTATGGCAAAATGTAGGCATAGACCAATATCACATACCCTATTCGAAGAGAATATCAAAATGGGTACAGGATTTAGTCATAAAGTGTGATGCTATAAGCCAGTTAGGAGAAAATGAAATAGTCTATCAGTTGGAAAAGGGAAGAGTTTGTGGCTAAAAAATGATAGAAAACAGCTAAATTGCAAAATGGATCATTTTGATTATATAAAACTGAAAAGTTTTGGCACAAATAAATGCAACCAAGATTGAAATGAATGCAATAAGTTGAGAAATAATTTTCTTATCTATTATTTTTGATACAGGATTCATTTTAATATACATAGAGAACTGGGTCAAATATGTAAGATTACAGGTCATTCTCAAAGTGATAAATGTTCATAAAATATGAGTAGGAAGTTCTAGATGAAAAATTAAAGATATCATAAATCATGTGAAAAAATGCTCTAAATCAGTATTGATTAGAGATATGTAAAGTTGGTTTAATTTGCCACATCATCACCCCTATCAGATTGACCAATATGACAAAAAAAAGTAAATAACCAATGTTGGAGGGATTTGGTGGAGTTGTGAACTGATCCAGACTTTCTGGAGAACAATTTGGAACCACATAAAAAGGGTGATGAAGCTGTATATAGCCTTTGACCCAGCAATGCCACAAACAGGTCTATAATTATAGAAGGTTTCACAAAAGGAGTAAAAAAATCACATGTACAAAAATATTTAAAGCAGCTCTTTTCATAATGTCAAAGAATTGGAAATTGAGGTGATACACATCAATTGGGGAAATGACTGAATAAACTGTAGTATATGAATGTATTGGAGGATAATTTTTCTATAAGAATTCATCAGAGAGGGACTTCTGAAAAACCTGGAAAAAATTTGTGTGAGCTCATGCATAGTAAAGTGAGCAGAACAGAAGAACATTGTACACACTAACATCAACAGTGTGTGATGAACAACTATAATGAATTTGCTCCATTCCTTACAGGATTTGTGATGGAAATTTTCATCCATATCCAGAGAAAGGGACTTTGGAGTCTGAATGCAAACCAAAGTTTACTATGTTCAATTTTTAAAAATTTTTTTATGCATCATCTTTTCTCCCATTTTTGATTTGATTCTTCTTTCACAACATGATTTATATGGATATATGTTTAACCTAATTATTCATGTATAACTCATATTAGATTAATTTCAGTCAGGGGAGGAAGGAGTGAAGGGATAGTGGAAGAAAAATATAAGATGCAGAACCTTACAAAAATGTTTGTTGAAAACTATCTTTGCATGTCATTGGCAATATAAATAAATAATTAATTGGGTTTTTTTAAAGATCAGAAAAGGGTGGGTGGGTGTGAGCTAGGTAGAATGGCAGATGGAGCAATAGCCCTGGAGTCAGAAGGACCTTAGCCCAAATCTAACACTTAATAATTGCCTAGTTGTATGACCTTGGGCAAGTCATTTAAACCCATTGCCTTAAATAAATAATAAAAAAAGATCAGAAAAGGGACAGAAAGTAGGGGGTGTAGTGGATAGAACCCCAGTCCTGGAGTCAGTAGGACCTGAGTTCAAATCTGACCTCAGATGCACAATAATTACCTATGTGGCCTTGGGCAAGTCACAACTCCATCTCCTTTCTGAAAAAAAAAAATCCTAAAAATATCAGAAAGGGAATACAGAGAAACCTTTACTGGTACTAAATATAGCTGTCATTTATTGTCAACTCTTGCCAAAATGCAGTTTGGAGGGAAGTTCTAAGGCAAGGAAGAGTAATTCTGGTCAGTTATATAGGAACGGGAACTTTGATCACAGCACCAAATTAAAGAGAATGCTTGAGAACTAGGGACCCTTTTTGGATAAAACAGAGCACTGAAAAGGGGAAGTTATCCTTTCTTTTATCTTACCACCTTGAAAGCACTAAAATGTTACAGGTTCTCAAAAATAGTTCTAAATACTACTGTACAAATATGTGTGAAGCTTTGATCAACACTTCCCCACAACAAACATAAGCAGTGCCTAACTTCAAATTCAATGTTAAAAAATGTTTGACAATTAATAATAATTAAAAACAAAGAATTTTGCCAAAAAGTTAATATGGTGTCAGGGAAGACCCAGAAATAGTTTCAGATAAAGACAACAATGTGAAAGCAACTACCAAAAAATGGTTCAAAGAAAAATGTTAAATTGAACCCAAAGCAAACAATAATATTGAAAAGTTAAAGAGATGAGAGGCAGAAGAAAACTTGGGACAAGAAATAAGAGTGGTATGAGCAAATTTTGAAAGAGAATTAACAGTTGAGTAAAACAGGTGCAAAAACACAATGAGAACAATATCTTAAAGAACATAATTTATGTCCATTATCACCATTGCTATTAAATATAGTGTTAGAAATACAAGCAGTATTTTAGAGAAGAAAGTATTAAGAGAAGAAAAAGAAATTGAAGGAATCAAAATTGAAAATGAGGAAGCAAAACTTTTACTCTGTCCAGATGATATGATGGTATACCTAGACACCCCAAGAAAATCATCTTAAAAAAATCCTTGAAACATTTAACAAATTCAGCAAAGTATCAGGATATGAAATAAACCCACTTCAATAATCAGCAGTTCTATATATGAAAAACAAAGTCCAAGACTAAGAGATAGAAAGAGAAATTTCATTTAAAATACCATAGACAATATTAAATATTTGGGAATCTACCTTCCAAGATAGACCCAGAAAATGAGAGAGCACATTTATAAAGCACTTCTCACACAAATAAAGTCAGATATAAATAATTGGAAAAATGTGAAATGATCATGGTCAGGTTGAGCTAATATGATAAAAATAACAATTCTACAGAAATCAAATTACTCATTCAGTGCTATACCAATCAAACTACCAAATGACTACTTTACCTGGATAGAAAAAAAAAATTAACAAAATTCATCTGGAGCAACACACAGGCAAGAATAACAAGGGAACTGATAGAAAAAAATGTAATGGAAGTGGCTTAGTTCTACCAGATATAAAAATATACTATCAAACAGGAGTCATCAAAACTGCCTGGCACTGGTTAAGAAAACAGAGTAGTGGATCAGTGGATTAGGATAGGTTCAAAAGGAGTAACAGTAAATGACCACAACAATCTACTATTTGACAAACCCAAAGATATCAGCTTATTTGATAAGAACTCACTATTTGACAAAAATTGTTGGGAAAATTGGAAAAGAGTAAGCCAAAAAGTAGGCATAGACCTCCATCTTGCACTCTATACCAAACTAAGGTCAAAATGGGTACAGGATTTAGACATAAAGAGCAATATCATAGATAAATTAATAGACCAAAACGTATTCTATCTGATCTATAGAAAAGGGATAAATTTACAACCAAACAAGAATTTGAGCAAATTATACACTGCAAAATGAGTGAATCTGATGATATTAAATTAAAAAACTTTTGAATAAAATCAATGCTGCCAAAATTAGAAGGAAAGCAGAAAACTGGGAAGCAATCTTCACAACCAGGAGTTCTGATAAAGTTCTCATTTCTAAAATATATGGAGAATTGCATCAAATTTATGAGGTCTCAATTCATTCCCCAACTGATAAGTGGTCAAATGATATGAATAGACAGTTTTCAAATGAAGAAATTGAAGCTATATATAATCATATGAAAAATGCTCCAAACAACTATTGTTTAGAGATATGCAATTAAAACAACTATGAGGTTGTTTTAACCTATTTGATTATCTCGATTGAGAAAAAGGGAAGATGATCAATGTCAGAGAGGTTGTGGGAGGATTGGGACATTGATGAATTACTGGTGGAGCTGTGAACAGACTCACCCTTTCTGGAGAGTAATATGCAACTATGCCCAAAGAACAATAAAATTACTAATTTGTAAACAAGTTTTAAAAAATTATGTAAAATGCTAACCTGACTATTCCTTGCTGAGGGGAGGGTGGTGGGAAGGGAAGGTGGAAGGATATTTTGTAACTTAGAAGTATGTATCTGCATTTGTATGAAAATAAATAATTAAATTAAAAACCATAATTTTACCAAATAATAAAAGGGTTGCAAAAAACACTGTAAAAAGGACTCCTCAAAAAACAGCATTGGTCAAATTAAAAAAGGAGGTACAGAATTCACTTAAGAAAAGAACTCCCTAAAAAGAATTGATCAAATGGAAACTTCAGTGATAAAAAATAATTCCTTAAAAATTTGAATTGGTCAAAATAAAGGTAAGGACTCCCTGAGACCTCAAGAAACACTAAAATATAGTTATTATTGAACTCAGGGCAGCTAAGTGGCACAGTGGATAGAGCACCATCCCTAGAGTCAGGAGTAGTGAGTTCAAATTAGACCTCAGACACTTAATAATTTCCTGTGTGACCTTGATCAAGTTAGTTAACCCTATTGCCTTGCCAAAAAATAAAAAAGAATTACTGAACTCTCTGAAAATCATGATCAAAGAAAGAATGCAGACATCATATTGCCAAAAATTCTTAAATCCTTAAGGCAAAATAGAAATTGAAGGAATGTATCAACTATTCCCTGAAAGAAATCCCAAATTGAAAACTTCCAGCAATATTATAGTCAAATTTCATAACTTTCAGCCAAAGAGAAAATTCTTAAGGCAGTCAGAAAGAAATTGTTAAAGAACTCTGGAGCTATAGGAACACACAAAATTTAGCACCTTCCATGCTAATGAATAGAGTACTTGAAACATGATAGTCTAGGTAGAATAGGATTACAACCAAGAATCATCTACCTAGCAAAACAGTGTAGTAAAAAGAAAATTTAACATTCAAACATGACACAAGAGAAGCATATAATGATACTTTTGAAGAGAATCACAAGAGACTAATTAAATTAAATGATTTATAATTTTATACGGGAAGATGATACATATAACTTCTATGAATATTATTGTTGCCAGGGAAATTAGAAGGAATCTCCATATAGGACCTAAGTATGAATAGATTTTATTGGAATCATCTCCAAAATAAAAGCAAATGGTGAGGGATGAAACAAGAATGCCCATTATCATCATTACTATTCAGTATAGAATTATAAATGCTAGGTGTGGCAATAAGAGAAGAAAAAGAAATTGAAGGAATTAGAATTGGCAATGAGGAAACAAAGTTTTCACTCTTTGAAGATGATATGATGGTATACTTAGAGAACCCAAGAAAACCATCTTAGAAACTCCTTGAAAAAAATTAACAATTTAGTAAAGTATCAGGATATAAAATAAACCAACATAAATCATCAGCATTTCTATACATGAACAACAAAATCCAAGAGTAAGAGATAGAAAGAGAAATTTCTTTTAGAGTAACTATAGACAACATTAAATACTTGCAAATCTACCTCCCAAGACAAACCCAGAAACTGTATGAATGCAATTATAAAAACACTTCTCAGACAAATAAAATCAGATCTAAATAATTGGGAAAATGTCAAAGGCTCATGTTTGGATCGAGCCAATATAATGAAAATGATAATTCTATCTAAATTAAATTACTTATTCTGTGCCATACCAATCAAGCTACCAAATATCTACTTTACTGAACTAGAAAAAAATAACAACAAAATTCATCTGGAGCAACAAAGGGGTAAGAATAGAAAGGAAACTGATTAAAAAAAATGTAAAGAAAAGTGGTCTAGTTCTAGAACCATAGTATAGTTCTAAAACTATACTGTAAGGCATTAGTTATCAAAACTGCCTGGTATTGGTTAAGAAATAAAGTAATGGTTCAGAATATGGAGTGGATTAGGACAAGTTCAAAAGAAACTACAATAAATTACTATAGAAATCTGCTATTTAACAAGCCCAAAGAAATGAGGTTCTGGGATAAGAACTCCGCATTTGACAAAAATTGTTGCTAAAACTGAAAAATAGTATTGTAAAAACTAGACATAGACCTATATCTCCCACCCTATACCAAGTAAGGTCAGAATGGGTACTGGATTTAGACATAAAGGGTGACACCATAGATAAATTAATACACCAACATATTCTCTATTTATCAGATCTATGATAAAAGGGATAAATTTACGACCAAACAATAAAGTACATCCTAAAAATGCAAAATAAATGATCATGACCATATTAAATTAAAAAGTTTTTCCACTAATAAAATCAATACTGCCAAAATTAGAAGGAAAGCAGGAGGCTGGGAAACACTCTTCACAGCTTGAAATTCTGATAAAGGTCTCATTTCTCAAATATATAGAGAATTGCATCACATTTATAAGGTTCAATTCATTCCCCAATTGATAAATATCAAAATATATGAATAGACAGTTTTCAAATGAAGAAATTAAAAGCTTTATATAATCATATGAAAAAATGCTTCAAATCATTAGTAATTAAACAAATGCACATTAAAACAACAATGAGGTATCACCTCACACCTATCAGATAGGCCAAGATGAGAAAAAGGGGAAATGATCAATGTTGGAGAGGTTGTGGAAGGAGTGGGGCATTGATACATTGCTCTTGGAGTTGTAAATAATCCAATCATTTTGGAAAGCAATATGGAACTATTCCCAAAGAGAAATAAAACTATTCATAACCTTTGATCCAGCAATTCCAATTCCTTGTATCCAGAAGAAATTATAAAAAATGGGAGAATTCCTACATGTTCCAAAATATCCATAGCAGCTCTTTTTGTAGTAGCAAAGAACTGTAAATTGAGAGGATGACCATCAATTGAGGAATGGCTGAACAAGTTAAGCTACATGAATATTATGGAATACTATTGTTCTATAAGAAACCATAAATAGCTGGACTTTAGAGAAGTATGGTATAATTTACAGGATCTGATGCCGATGATGAGAAGCAAGAATACAATGTACACATTAACAACAGTATTGTAAGATGATCTTCCTTAATGGAAGCTACTCATCTCAGCAGTTCAGAGACCTAGGACAATGGTATTAGACTGGCTATGGATAATGTTATCACCATCTAAAGGAAGAAAAACAAAACAAAACAAAAGAAAAAGAAAGAAAAACCAACCTTTCAGAATCTGATTGACACTTTATAAAAATCATCTCTTACGTATTTCTTTCCTTTGATCCCAATTCTTCATACCTCAAATGACTAATATGTAAACATGCTTATCCAAAATATGTATGTGCAAAGCTGACCTGACTGTTCTATTTTGATATTAGGGGAGAGTAGGAAGGGAGGGTGGAAGTAAATGTTGTAACTTAAAAATATACATGTGCATATGGATGAAAACAAATTAATTAATTACTTTTATAAATGGAAATGGTGAGGGGAAATATGCACTGGGAAATTGGTGAAGGGAACTGTAGAAAGGGTTTTGTTTTGTTTTTTCCTCATATAAAAGAGACTTGTAAGGGCTTTTACAATGGAAAGGGAAATTGGGAAATGGGGGGGTCCATGCTTCAACCCCACTTTAATGAGAATTATTTCAAAGAGGGAATAACTACACACACACACACACACACACACACACACACACACACACTCAACTGTGAATAGAAATGTTCTTTATCCATTAAGGAAATAGAAAAGGGAGGTGCTGATAAAAGGGAGGGCAGAGTAAGGAAAGTAAGTGTTAGAAACATAATAGAGTTTCGAGGAGAGAAAAGAGAGAGAGGAAAAAACAGTAGAAATAAATATAATAATTACTGTGAATGTGAATATTTTCTCCCCCATAAAATGCAAGCAGATAACAAATTGAATAGAAAGAGAATTCATCAATATGTTCCTCATAAGATACATGAAACATAAAGACACACACAGAGTTAAAATAAAAGGCTGGAGCAGAATCAAATATGCCTCTTCTGAAATTAAAAATAAATAGGAAGAGGCAAAACAACAGCTAAAATAGACAAATTAAAAAAGTTGGTCAGGGAAAGCATATTATATAAAATATTATCATAGAAAAAGAACTAATATTAAAAAATTTATAGGAAATTTTTCTGACAAAGACCTTATTCTCAAGTATATCTAAGTATAGAACTGAATCAAATATATAAAAATAAGACATTCTCTAAGTTGATAAATATTAAAGAATATAAAAAAGAAAGTTTTCAGAAAAAATTTAAAGTTATCAGTAGCCATATGAAAATAAAAGCTCTGTCATTATTGATCAGAGAAATATAAACTAAAACAACTCTGAGCTCATTTCTCATTTACTATAAATGATAAATATCGTAGGGAATGAGGAAAAACATTTTACATTAAAAAACTATTGGTGGAGTAGTCAACTGATTGAATTAGTCTGGAGAAAAATTTGGATGTATGCACAAAAGTTTACAAAACTCTGCTTATTTTTTATGCAGCAATACCACCATTGGGTCTTCATCAAAGAGAGATCAAAAGAAAAGGACTAATATGTACAAAAATATTTATAGCACCTTTTAACTGTAGTGGCAAAGATTTGGAAATTAAAGGGATGCTTATCTGTTGGTCAATGGGCATAAATTGTTGCATAAAATTGTGATGGAATACTATTATGCTGCAAGAAATGACAAGGTGAGTAATTTCAGAAAAAAAAATAAAAAGCAAACAGAAACAAAAACAGGGCACCTAGGTGGCACAGTAGATAGAGCCCTGGCCCTGAAATCAGGAAAACTTGAGTTCAAACGCAGAGTAAGATTTGATAGCTGAATGACCTTGGACAAGTCACTTAGCCCTATTGACCCACAAAAGGGGGGGGGCATGGTAAGATGTATAAGAACTATTGCAAAGCAAAATCATAAGACTTGGGAGATCATTGTGCAAAGTAAGAAAAATGTTGTTATGATAATCAATTGAAAGAATATTTTAAATAAACAATGCTTTTTTTATAAAGACAAAAATGACTAGACAACAGTTAAGATAATTTCTTTGTTGAATAAGTGATCATATTAGGAAAAGAGTCTCTTAAATTTCCTCAATATCAGCAAAACATAAAAGAAAAAAAAGACCTCTATGTTAAAGCCCAGCATTCTTTATTCTTTATCTTTCTCTGTTGACATGACCTCTTGCAGACAAACTATACTAATTTTCGTTAATTGGATGACTAATAATTGTTGCACATCATTTAAAGGAATGAGAGGATCTAAATAAAATCCACAAACTACAGACATTCAATAATTTAAGTGACTTAAAAGGAAAATCTATTAATCAAAACAGCCTTGGAGATTCAAAATCTGGTCCAAGTCCAGGGAAGATAAGAAATTCAAAAGCTAATTTATTCTTATATTCATTTACTTATTTACTTTTTTCTCTAGTATGATAATTCCTCATGGAATTAGTTGACATATCTAGGTTGGGATCTCTATTCCAAATGTTTCTATATTATTGCTTTGTAGATCTTGTACACTGTTACCCCCACACACACACCACCTTTCTTCTTTTTTCTATTATACTTCAATTTAAAAAAAAAAATTCCTTTTTGTATTAACCCCTGTTACTAATTTTCCTGTGGGTCAGATTGTGAAGTTCATTATTTAACTTTGCCCTGTCTAGGGTTCTTTTGTCAGCCATTTCACATAAAATCTCCTTTCTGGCTTTGACTTAGTTGTCTCTTACTATATTGAGCACACAATCCCTATATCTATCCTCAATGTAATGTCACTATTTTCCTTTATAGAACATTGGTCTTCCTCCAAGAGAGGAAGTCACTGTCATCTCTGGTACTCTCTCTCTCTCTCACTACTAAGTTAAGATGTTCCCTTTTCTTTATCTTTATTTCAATCCTTTCCTTTGCCTTCTTTCCATTTCTTCTTCCTGAGAGTCTACTAGAGTTGTGGAGGGAGAGTATAGGGAATTTCCACCCCCTGCTTTGATTTTTTGACTTTGACTTGACTATGAAAATTGCTTATTCTCTTCTGTCTCCTATATCCCCTCTCTCCTTTTACGTACCTTACCACTATATAATTTAGTCTCACAACACATCATTTAACCTGTCAGATGCTGTAAAAATTTAATCCATAATTAATTAATCCATAATATTTCAGGAGTATTTCTATGCCGTAATTGCTATTTCACCTCTGTTTTTATCCTTGTCTTCTTTTATATATTTAGGGGAAAAAATCTTGTTTGGTCTAATTGTTGTTATTGTATTGGGTCCTTGTTGGATTATTTGTTTACCCTTCTCCTATTTCTTGGTGTAGGGGATGCAAAAAGGAAATAATGTGTCCAAGTCTAGTTCTTTTTCAAGGAAAAAACAGTTTTAAAAAATATTTCAATAACTTTTTTTTCCTATTAATGGATAGGGCAGGTAGGTGCTGCAATGATAGAACACTAGACTTGGAAACAGGAGAAAGAGAGTTAGAATCCAGTTTCCAACATTTGACACTTATTAGCCATGTGACCTTGGGCAATTCACTTAAAACTTCTTGCCTCACATCTAGACCAAATCCAGTCAACCTGATTTATATCTGACCACTGGAACCAGATGTTCTGGAGGACAAAATGAAGCACCCCCTTATTCAAATCTAATTTATGTATTTCTCATGGCATCATTTCCATTGTATCATGTTCTTCTTGGAGAATGAAGGTCAAACATCATCAGGGTTAGATTATCAAAACTGATCACCTGGGTTACTTACAGTATTCCTTTGTTCTTTAGAATCCATTATCTTGCTAACAGTTGAATTTTCTGATGAGTACAGAATAATTTTGTATTTTTTTTTTTAGTTTTTGCAAGGTAATGGGGTTAAGTGGCTTGCCCAAGCCCACACAGCTAGGTAATTATTAAGTGTCTGAGGTCAGATTTGAACTCAGGTACACCTGACTCCAAGGTCAGTGCTCTATCCACTGCGCCACCTAGTCGCCTCTTGTATTGTTTATATTTGCTTTCCTTTACCTTCAAATAAAGGTTTTTCTTCTGATCATTTGTAGAATTTTTTGTTTGTAATTGTAACTGTTAAATTTCACCATTACATTTGTGTTTTGGAGTTTCTATCACAGAACTGGTTTTAGTAGATGATTTGTATTTCTTTTAGACTGATACATTCTTTTATGTTCATATGCTCATGGAAGTATACATATGTATATATAAACATACACATAGAGACATACACACAAAATGCATACAATAACTACGCATACCTAAAAACCTATACATATATGTGAATATATATGCATACATATATATATGTGTGTGTGTGTATATACATAGATATATCTTGAACCTCATGTTAATTGGTTCCAGAACTTTTGAAAAGTGATGAAACCAAACTTTCACTTTTTTTAGGCTAATATTAAGTAAGAAGGCTGTTTTATAATATAGAACCTTAAATCTAATAAACCAAAAAAATCATTAATTGAATAAAAATTAAATAATTTTTGACTTCACTTTACTGTACTGAAAGGAGATTCTGGCATAATGGATTATTGTCTTTTTTTGCTCTCAAAGATGAGCATGACATCACGGATGGAATGACATAACATACAATTGAATTGGATTTAAGTGAGATAGTGCTGTGCAAAGTCACCAGCCTCACTTTTTCCTCTGGAGCTTTCTGGGTCCAGTGGTCAGATATGGACCAGGACAACTGCAGATGGCCTTGAAAGCAGTGGGAGATCTTGGCCTTTTAAAGCTAAGCTTTCCCAGGTCTCAAATTGATTAAGGTTAATAAGAGTGACCAAGAATGGACACTTTTGGTTAAAGCAGGAAGGCAGGTTTCAGATCAAAATGGAAGTAATTGCTATTAGCAATCACTCTGAACCAATCAAGGCCCCAAAAATGAGCAAGGGGGCTAAGCCTGGGGTTCTAGCCATCATGAGACATACATATAATATATATATAATATGTATGTAATATTTATTTCATTATGTTTTTAGTATTTTTGACTACATGTGTTCTTCTTGGAGATCTATAATCCTTAACTTGTCTCTTCATACCCTATCTTCAAGATCAATATATTTTGCTTGAAAAGAAACTTTTTTCCTTTTTTTTAAAAAATTTTTATTTATTTAAAGTAATGGGGTTAAGTGACTTGCCCAAGTTACTAATTATTAATTTTATGAGGCTGAACTTAAACTCTGGTCCTCCTGACTCCAGGGCCAGTGCTGAATCCACTGTGCCACCTAGCTGCCCCTCATCTCTTCTTTTAATGTAATTGCTTTTTGATTCTTTTCTTCCAGAATGTTCTTCTCTTCTGTTATTTGCCTTTCCAAACATCCATTTTCCTTTTTCTTCTTTCTGTGGTGAGTTTTGCCACCATGGTACAAGTTTTTTGTTGCCTTTTTTTAATCATTTCTTATTACAGGCTATAAATTGAATTCTTGTGGTCTCATACTGTTTTAGGAGTCCACAGATTCCTCTTCCTCATCAAGTGTTAATTCATTTTTCCTTTGGCTTCCAATATTTATTTATAGATATCTGTACTCTTAGCTGATCAGGAGTTATAGTTCCTTCTATTATTAATATCTTCACTGTAGATTTAATTTAATACTAAAAGAACTTTTAATGTATTTTATTTCTTTGAACTTCTTGGGTATTTTCAACTTCTTTCCCTTTATATTTCCTTTTATTTAATTTCCAACTTCTTTCCCTTTGATGATATTCTATCTGAGGGTAGACCATGCCAAGCTGGTCAATTCATCATTTTTATTTTAATTATGATTCTTCTTTCACAAACCTTGGTCTCTGATACAAATGACTTCTAGGCAAGAGACAGAATTGCTCCCTACTGTTCCTAGGCCCTTTCCTAAAGACTAACTGGAGTGTTACAAAAAGATGCTGCATCAGTTTCCTCTGTCACTATGTTCTCTATCTGAACATTATTGAAAAACAAATAGTATTACATTGAAGTCTCAGCCTCAATAAGTTTCTGAACTTTGTTTTTCTGCAACATTGGAGGAGGAGGGTAAACACTGAGCTATTACTACAGACATTAAACTGATCTCAATTACAGGCTTGTATATTAGTATAAACAACTCTTCCAATAAGTGAAGGGTCATGAAAAAAAAAGTGAGTATTAAGGAAGTACATTAGTAATTAATGATTAAGTTTATCTTTTGTAAGTTTATTGGTTTTTTACATTGTTGAAATTATTAGACTTGCATATATTATTTTCAAGAAATTTGAGATAATATTGATAATTAGAGCAAATATCTCAGCTTCCAGCTTATTGCTCATGTAAGCCACCTGTCTCTATGTAAAAGAACAATTATCAAATAACATGATAATGAGAACAATGTGATGATAGTTTGCAGAAGAAAAAAACTTGATGCAATATCATGTCCTTATTTTCATTTAACCAACATTATGTTATATTTGAGACAAATGATTATTTCTGTCCTCTATTAATATAGTCAATTATTGAATTAGGACTAAAGTTCCCCCTCTTCTTTTTCTTATTTAGAAATCAGACCCTTTAGATTATTCAGGAAGCCTTTGAATTTTAGGCTTCAAAGTGAGAAGAAATATTGGGCAAACATGACTCAATTGGAAAAAATTCAAATTTATTCAAAAGATAAAGAAATTTTAATTCAGGTGAATTTCTTGATTCTGGCCTATTGTGTTTTACTCAGACATGTCTGGGTAACAGTGGATTTTCCCTTTCATCTAAATAACTTTAGGTGGAGTGATGGGGTATATATAAGTTTCTGTGACAAAAGCTGAGTGATCAGTCACAAAACTCAGACCCTTTTAGAATAAGCTCACCACTCATTATAATAGCCATGCTTTCATTACTTATTTTATTTTTTTTTGCAAGGCAAATGGGGTTAAGTGACTTGCGCAAGACCACACAGCCAGGAAATTATTAAGTGTCTGAGGTCAAATTTGAACTCAGGTACTCCTGATTCTAGGGCCGGTGCTCTATCCATTGCACCACCTAGCTGACCCCTTTTATTACTTATTAACCAATCAAAGTTGATAGCCACCGTCAGGAACACCTTCTCTTCCAAAATCATATAATCATTTCATGAGAGATCTTTGGCATTCAAGAGTTCCATTTATTCTTTTTATTAGTTAAATATTAGCTTGATTAATAAAAATTAGATACATCATTTATATACCACATGTTAGAACTTCACATAATATGAATGTGAAAGGCAAAAAAAGATAACAATATAAAATCCTCTGAACTCTACCTATTTCTGATATTTTTAAGCTCTCTAACATGACTGGGAAAATAGAAATCAATGTCATCCCACCTCTTTTTGGTATAGTCCCTCAATCCCTAGGTTTACATTTTCTCATCTGTAAATTAAAATAATTAGGCAAGTTGAACTCTGAGATTACTTAAGACAAAATGACTTTTGAAATGTTTAATCTATGATCTCATGTTTAGTATACTGATATTGATCAGTGAAAGCAAAGCATTTGGAAAAAAATAGAAATTGTATCAATAGTTTCCTTATATAGAAATTTAACATAAATTATTCTAAGTTTAAGAATTTAAAGTAAGGATAAAAACATGTTGTATATGATGAGATTCAAGAAGATCAATTGTTACACTTGCTTTATCAAGCCAAGGTTTTTCATCAGAGAGATAATCTTGTCCATAAGTATAGATTGAAATATCTCCAAACCTCATTCTCTAAAACTTTTGTCCACATCTTTCCACAAACTCAAAATACCTAATGCACCAGAATTTTTCAAATAACTAATTTAATTAAATGAAGTTATTAATGTATATCAGTTCTAAAAAAGTTTGAACTGTTTCAGAAAAGATATAGGTTACTAAAGGAACTCATCGTTATACTTCTTTCATGCCAAGAAAAGAGGGCTCTTTTGGTGCGGATCTATCTTAAGGGGAAACCTCATACTATTTTAAGCTTTGAGGAGAGAGAGAGAGAGAGAGAGAGAGAGAGAGAGAATAAATTAATTAATTTATGGATGGCCACACCAAATACAATAGCTGAATCTTCAGGAAAAATTTCCTTTCCTTGGTTCATGGCTCCAGCTTAGTTCATTAAGAGAATCCAGTCATTGAAATCTGACTTCTCAGTTTAATCTATGAAGTAGAACTTCTCTACATTCTGCTTCTCCATTGTGTATTAGCATGGGAGCTAAGATTACTCACAGGTTATTTGGATCCTTTTTTTTTTGGCAAGACAATGGGGTTAAGTGACTTGCTGAGGTCACACAACTAGGCAAGTATTATGTGTCTGAGGCTGTATTTGAACTCAGGCCTTCCTAACTCCAGGCTGGTACTCTATACACAGTGCCACCTAACTACCCCTATTTTTATACTTAAATGATTCACCTTTTTTTTCATAAAAATGGTTTGCTAAAGGTCAAATTTTGTATTTTGATAGGAAAATTGAGAGAGGGAAGGTAAAGTAGTGGATATATAATTGCTTTAAGTTCATCTGACTCAAAAAAATCACCATACTAATTTGTCAATCAACAGTTTTTTTGTGGGGGTTCAAAGCAGTTTATAAATTATATTTGCAATTTTTATTTTTTGTTTTGCAGATAAAGAACTGAACTAAAACTCTCAAGAGCTAATCTCATTGTTTCCATGTAGTTTGGTCTCTATGCCCAGGATCCTAGTGTTTGTTTGTTTGTTTATTAGAGCTAGGGGTGTGTGTGGAGGTGAATAGAGACCTCAGAAATGTCCTCTGCTGGTCAATACAAATATTCACTAAGCTATTCATTTGCATGGCTACTCTTTTTCTTATCATGCACATCTTTTAGAATGCTGATAAGTTGGGTGGCTAGGTGGCACAGTGGATGAATCACTGGCCCTGGAGTCAGGAGTACCTGGGTTCAAATCTGGTCTCAGACAACTTAGTAATTACCTAGCTGTGTGGCATTGGGCAAGCCACTTAACCCCATTTGCCTTGCAAAACCTAAAAAGAAAAAAAAAAAGAGAGAGAGAGAATGCTGATAAGGTACAAAAATAAAATTTCCTAAAACTAGAGGCTTTGATATAGCATATTCAGATTATGGGGGGAAAATTGTCTTCTTCAGTGACAATTTCCTTTTCATATTTTTATAAAAAGAAATATGTATCTACACTAAATTTGTTTCTCCTACAAAGAGATAGCTATAAAATGATACTCCCATTAGTAATGAGTCAGTTCCTAAAGTAAAATCACTTAGCCCACATAAACATAATTTTTAAGTGAAGAAATACTTGCATACAAAATTCTAAACATAAAGTGGGAGGAAAAGGTGATTATTCTCTTTGCAAAGTGATTTCTTTAAATAGTAAGCTTCCCTGGTGCACTTACGATTTAATTTATGTAAATTTGATTTATGCTCAATTATTTTAGGAGTCATTGAACCCCACAGATGGGTATAAGTACTATAAAGATTAGGTGGAAATATGTTTCATGTTTTACAGAATAGAAGCATTTTTTCAATAAGGTGCATTTTTAAAATATAAATCTCATTCTCTCATTAATTTAAATTATGAAACTAGAATTTTAGCTTCAATTATCCATGAGAAGTCACCCAATAGAATATGGAAAATGTTGATGAAGATCAGTCTTGATGAGAAAACTAAAATACTCAGTGAGATGAAGTGATTTATCGATTTTCATATAACTCATAAGTGGAGGAAGTGAAATTCAGACTTTGAGTCTCTAAGCCCTAATTCTAATGCTCTTTGCCTTATTGCAATCTCCATAACTACTTCAATTGTTCTTCAAATGGGATGGATTCTGGACTACTTAGCATTCTTCAGCCTTTAAATGGACTCCCTGAAACATGTCAACCAATAAACCTAATATTTCAAACGTGGTCTCCTCAAGGTAGTGGAAAAAGACATATTTGTTATGTTATTGGCAGTTACTTGGCAAAGTGGATGGAGTTTTAAACCTGAAATCAGGAAGATCTGAGTTCAGTGTAACTTCATGTACTTTTTAGATGTATCAGTTTTTCACTTAACTCCTATCTCTATTTCTTCATCTCTAAAAGCATCTACCTCCCACAGTTGTTGTGAGGTTCAAATGAAAAAATAGTTGTGAAGTACTTCACACAGTAACTGGGAAATAGTAGTTGTTATAGAAATGTTACTTATTTTGATAATCATGATGATGATGCTTCAACACAGTAAGTGTGCAATTTCTGGGATATTATGTAATTCTACTAAGAACATTTTAATCTATTAAAATTATCAGATATTTTTTAACCTGAACCGGTGCATTGCCCCTTCTTGTACATTTGTGCTGATGTTTTTGTCTTCACAAATCTGTATTGCACATGCTGACCAAATTTAAAAAAGTTTTACAAAATAATGAGAATGAAGAGATTGCAATTTAGACCTGAATTATTCAATAAATAATGTGTATATATATACATATATATATATTTAAGTTGTAATACTTTAAAAATCATTAAAACCATTGAGAATTCTGTATGTTTATATAAGTATATATGTATACATATAGAAGTGTGTATATGCATGTGTACATATCTATAATACCAGTCGAAATTTAATGGCATCTCTGTTTAGAAATTTAATGACATTTACCTTTAAGAAAGAGGAAAATATAAGGTCTTTGCATATTTCCATCTAAATACAAGTATCAAAATATAAATTTTTTCTACAATATAAAGAATATAATCCTTTCTAGTTTGCTATTCAATTAATTTTTTGATCCCAGTATGTAAGAAAGACTGAAGTTTAATTATTAGAACTATCTGCAATTGAAAACTAAAATTCTTTCAAGTAGTTACAGCATGGTGATAATCGGGTAGATGCTGAGGTCTCTTCTCCAAGTGTTTCCTTTTGAGTAGGTAAACGCATTCAGGACAAATTGAGTAAAATGGCACTGGTGAATCATTTTAAGATTAGTGATGGGAAATGTTCAGTGTTCAAAATCAAAGTTAAATTGTTTTGACAAAGTATATAAGAATAATTCAGTGAATATAGGAATGTCATAAAAATCATTATAAAGAGGAACATCTACAATATTATGCCATATTTCATTGTGGAGTCAGGATAAACCTGGATTCTCAAAAATTATGCCAGGGGAATGTAATCCCTAGAAGCATCTATAACTCTGGAAAGGCTTTGAATGCTGACATATAATAATTTCTTATAGAAGAAAATATTCAGTGGGGTGTGTTTTATTCCATGGGGCTATTTGGTAGTCTTACATGGCAGTACTAATTGAGTAACACCTGAAAAAACTACCACATAAATAATTGCAATTTATAAAGTAATATATATATATATATATATGTATATATATATATGATGAGAATAAAGTGATAAAGAAATTCTACAAAGCTTTTGCTGATAATATTACAAATAATATCAACATACACTCAGATACTAGGCAATTTCTATTCCAAAATAGAATGAAGAGAAGGGGAAGAGAATTATATGAGAAAGCATGGCTCAGAAAGAATTAAAAAAAGGTAGAAAAATTGATTTATAGATTCTTCATACCTTCAGGGATGACAATAGGAGGATGACCAACAGAAAAATAAAGTATAAAAAAAGATAGATTTTAAAAAATTACACCAAACTAAATGAATAAAACATTCGAATTCCTTTTTAATTGATACTTTAATTTTTATTATTCTAATCATATGTAAATATAGTTTTCAAGATTCATTTTTGTAAAGTTTTCTCTCTCTCCCAACCTTCCCTCTACTTGCCCTATGACAGTAAGTAATCTGATATGTTACATATTTTCATATTAGTCATACTGTGAAAGAAGAATCAAAACAAAAAAGGGAAAACTGTGAGAAAGAAAAAAGCCATGAGAAAGAAAAAACCATAAATCATTTTTTTAAAAAGTGAGAGTTGTATTCTTTGATTTGCATTCAAAATCCATATTGCTTTATATGAATATAGATGGTATTCTTCAACCCAAGTCTCTTAGAATTGTCCTTGATCACTGTATTGTCGAATGGAACTAAGTCTATGACAGTTGATTATTATACAGTATTGCTGTTAGAATGTACGAAATTCTTCTCCCGGTTCTGTTCACTTCACTTTTATACAAGTTTTCCAAGTTTTTCTGAAATCTGTCTGTACATTATTTCTTATAGAAAAATATATTCCTTTAAATTCATATACCATAGCTGGTTCAGCCATTCCCCAGTTGATGGATACATCCTCAATTTTCAATTATTTGCTAACACAAAAAAGCTGCTACAAACATTTATGTACATGTGGGTCTTGGGATATAGATCTAATAATGCAAAGAGTGTGCACAGTTTTATTGTCCCCTGACATAGTTTCAAATTTCTCTCCAGAATGGTTGTATCAGTTTACAACTCCACCAATAATGCATTAATATCCTAGTTTTCTTACATCTTCAAGTAAGTTTTGTTGTTGTTGTTGATTCTCTAGGATTCTCTAAGTACACAATCATATCTTCTTCAAAGAGTGAAATAAATATTTCCTCATTCTTTTTTAATTTCTTTGATTTATTTTTCTTTTCTATTGATAATGCTAACATTTCTAGTATAATATTGAAAAATAGTGGTGATAATGGACATTCTTGCTTCATCTCTAATCTTATTGGGAATCTTTCTAACTTAACCCGATTAAATATAATGTTTACGGATGGTTTTATACACACACACACACACACACACATTATCATTTTAAAGAAAATTCCATTTATTCCTATGATCTGTAGGATTTTTAATAGTGATGGGTTCTGTATTTTGTCAAAAGATTTTTTAGGAACTATTGAGATGATCATATGTTTTCTGTTCCTTTTATTATCAATGTGATCAATTATCTGATAGTTTTCCTAATATTGAACTAACCCTACATTACTGGTATAAATGCCTGTCATATCTAACTTTTTTATAACTTGGTTTGCCTCACCTTCTTTCTTGTTTAGTTTTTTGTTTTTCTTTTTTTGATTGATTTATCTAATTCTGATAGAGGAAGGTTGGGTGTAGTGTTTTAACTCTTTCTTTCTGTAGGTCACTTGACATTTTCTCTAAAAATCTGAATTCTCTACTACCTGTTGCATATATTTCTAGTATTCATATTACTACATTGTTTAATGGTTCATTTTAGTAAGATTTAGTTTCCTTCCTTATTTCTTTTGATTAGCTCTATCTTTGCTCCTTCTTTGTCTGAGATCAGACTTACTAACCTATGCATTTGTATGTCAAGTGAAGCATATTATATTCTACTCTAGTCTTTAATCTTTATGTATCTCTCTGCTTCAAATGCATATAACAACATATTTTAGGATGCTGGTTTTTAATCGACTCTGTTTTCCACTTGTTATATGAAAATATTCATCCTATTCATGTTTACAATACTGATTACTAAATTTGCATTTCCCTCCATCCTATTTTTCCCCCATTTGTACTTTTTTTAACCCTATCCCTCTTCACCAGTATTTTGCTTTTGTCCACCATCTATCTCAATCTGTTCTTCCTTCTATCAATCTTTCCTTCTCTTTTCTTTTCCTTTCCCCCTCCCTTTCCCTTTAGGGTAAAATAAACTTCTAAATCCAATTGGGAACATATGTTATTATCTCATTGAGTCTAATCTTTTTTTTTTAATTTTTGCAAGGCATTGGGGTTAGGTGACTTGCCTAAGACCACACAGTTAGGTAATTATTAAGTGTCTGAGGTTGGATTTGAACTCAGGTCCTCCTGACCCCAGGGCTGGTGCTCTATCCACTGCACCACCTAGCTGCCCCTAAGTCTAATATTTTGAGAGTAATATTCAATCAGTGGTTACTCCCTCATTTAATTCCTTTTATTTTCATAGATATAATATAATTTAAACTATTCTGTCACACTTCTCTAAGTAAAATCGTATTTTATACTTTCTTGTTGTTGTGTTTTTTTAATGTCATCAAAAAAATTTAGACATAACTGTCCTAAGAGAAATACAGTTCTCAAGAATTTCAAGTATTATGTCCAAAAGGCAACAAAAATGTGCATACCCTTTGATCCAGCAATACCACTACTGGGTCTATACCCTGAAGAGATGATGAATAAGGGTGAAAACATCACTTGTACAAAAATATTCATAGCAGCCTGGGGTTCATGGTGGCAAAGAATTGGAAATCAAGTAAATGTCCTTCAATTGGGGAATGGCCTAGCAAACTGTGGTATATGTATGTCATGGAACACTATTGTTCTATTAGGAGGGATGGGAATTCAGGGAAGTCTGGAGGGATTTGCATGAACTGATGTTGAGTGAGATGAGCAGAACCAAAAGAACACTGTACACCCTAACAGAAACATGGGGGTGATGGTCATCGTTGATGGACATGGTCATTCCATCAGTGCAACAATCAGGGACAATTTGGGGCTGTCTGCAATTGAAAATACCCTCTGTATCCAGAGTAAGAACTGTGGAGTTTGAACAAAGTTCATGGACTATTCCCTTTAATTTAGGGAAAAAAAACCCTGATATCTTATTGTCTGATCTTGTTATCTCTTATATTTTATATTTTTTCCTTAAGGATATAATTTCACTCTCATCACACTCAATTTTCAACATGGAAACAGTGTAAAGACTGACAAATTTCTTTCTGTTTGGGGGGTGGGGGGAGGGAGCTAAGATGGGGGGAAATTGTAAAATTCAAAATAAATAAAATCTTTAATTAAAAAAAAAGCATTTCAAGTATTATCCTTCCATTTAGGGATGAAAACAGTTTAATTATAATTATAGCATAATTTTTCTTCCTTTTCTCCATTTTGTATTTTGCTTGTCATATATTTAAAGATCAAATTTTCTGTTCTGTTCTGTGCTTTTTAACAGAAAAGATGGGAAGTCCCCAATTTCTTTGAGTATCCAACTTTCCTCTGAAAGAGAATGTTCAGTTTTTCAGAGTCCTTAATTCATTGTTATAATCAAAGATCCTTTATCCTTCTGAAAATCAAATTCCAGGCCTCTCAGGTTTTTAAAGTTGAAACTGCTAAATTCTGGTTAACACTGACTGTGGCTCCTTGATATTCAAATTGTTTCTGACTGCCTGAAGTTTTTTCTCCTTGATGATTTCATGTCAAAACTTGTTTATGCTAATGAAAACAACTTTTAAACTTCATCTAGATGAGAAATTAAAATTTTCCCATTGAGCATGACATCAGTCTCCAAAAAACAAATTCTCAATGTCCAAATTCCCTTTTAAAAATATTTTCTGCCATACCCACTTCCCTAACTCCATACCCATCTATCTTTAGAATTATGGTTTCAACAGGGAGTAAATGAAACATTGTTTTAATGATCTAATTTCTTGTTCTATTTTGGAATATCATTTACTTTATAAGACACACACATAGCTTCATATAGCCTTGACAATCATTTATCTAGGATATATTTGGTTCCCTCAAATTCAGTCTCAGTCCCAGAGAGAAAACAGCACTTTTTTTTATACCTCACTTGAGTCCTGTATTTGAGGATCAAATTATTTGTTAAACTCTGGTCATTTCATCAGGAAAGTTTGAAAGTCCCCTATTTCATCTTTTCTCCTGAAAGAGAATGCTCAGTTTTGTGGGGTAGTTGATTCTTGGTTGCAATCCAAACTCTTTTGTCTTCTGGAATATCATATTCCAAGCTCTATGATCCCTTAATGTAAAAGCTGCTAAATCTTTTGTTATGCTGACTGTGACTCCATAATAATTGAATTGTTTCTTTCCAGTTGCTTTCAGTATTTTTTTCTTGACTTAAGAGCCCTGAAATTTGGCATAAGTATTCTTGGCAGGTTTCATTTGGGGATTTCTTTCAGGAGGTGATGAGTGGATAATTTCAATTTCTATTTAACTCTCTGCATCTAAAATATCAATATATTTTTCCTTAATAATTTCTTGAAAAAATGATTTCCAAGTTCTTTTTTTTGGTCATGGCATTCAGGTTGTTCAATAATTTTAAAATTATATCTCCTGCATTTGTTTTCCAAGTCAGTTGTTTTTCTAGTGAGTTGTCTTACATTTTCTCTTAGTTTTTCATTCTTTTGCTTTTTGTTTGTTTGTTTCTTAATTTCTTTCAAAGTTGTTAGCTTCCTTCTGCTCCATTTTGTATTTTAAAGAATTATTTCTTCAGAGAGTTTTTGCATCTTCTTTTACATTTTAACTAAATTTGCTCTTTAAGACATTCTTCCCCTCAATGACTTTTTGGAACTCTTTTTCCATTTGGCTCAGTCTTGTTTTTCAGAGGCTATTTTTCAGTATTTTTTGGTATTGCCTTAAACAAACTGCTAAATCAGTTTTCCTCCATCCCTGTCATTTTTCTTCCAAATATTTCCTCTACCTCCCTTGATTTTCAAAATCTTTTTTGTGGTCTTCCATAGACTAAACCCAATTCATATTTCCTTGGAGGTTTTGAATGTAGAAGTTTTGACTTTGCTATCTTCTTCTGAGTGTATATTTTGATCTTCCATATGTCTGTAACAACTTTTTATGGGAGGATTCTTTTTCCTTCTGTTGTTTGCTCATTTCCCCAGACTGTGACTTGATTTTAACTGTTTGTTAAGGTAGGGCTCTACTGTTCCAAATTTTTAAGTTTTTTTTTTTTACAGCTGTTTTCAGAGATATTTCTAGGGATCTGCAAGTTTTCAATTAATCCACAATCTTATGAGGGGGTCATGAATACTCTCATTGCCTGTGTTCTGGTCTGTGTGTTTCCACAAGCATTCCTTCTATCCTGAGGCTATTGAGGAGGGTCCCTGCTACTGTAGTAAGTTTCTTCCTAGGAGTAGAGCCCCGAACATAGATTAGAAGATGGGCAAAACAACAGTTTTGCTTCAGTGATAAAAAAAAAAAAGAGAGACCCCTGTAATCTCCTTCTGATCCCTTTACCTTCAGAGGAGTCTCTGGAAGCAGTTGTGCCTGCTAACTCAATGGCTCCTGAGACCTGATCCTAGTCTGCTGGATTCAGATCTGTACTGCTGAGACCTGCACTAGACTATGTTCCAATCACACCTTATTGCAGCAGAGTTTTCTTGCTGATCTTTCAAGTTGTCCTTGGCAACTTGATCCAGTTGCCCAAGTTCCTTTTCCTGGATCACTGGGGAAATTCGCTCCAGCATAGCCAGGGCTGCACTGTGATTCCTTTCTAACCCCAGTGCAACCGACTTTCTTGACAATCTTCAAAGTTGTCCTGGGCTGGAAAATTTTTTCACTCATTTTTTTTTTGTGAATCCTGCCACTCTAGAATTTGGTTAGAATTGTTATTTAAAGGTATTTGCAATGGTTTGGACAAGAGCACAGTTGCATCTTTGCGTTTGTGCTCTAACTTGGTTCTACCTCTGATGATTTTTTTGAAAGGTATCCATGCTATTTTTTTGTTTGAAATCCTGTCTTTTTAAATCCTGTCCAATAATTCCTAAATTATCTGCCCTGGATGTATTTTTACATCAATTATTTTTCCAATGAGGTTATTTCAATTTTCTTCTATTTTTTCAATTTTTTAAAAAAAATATTTGACTGATTGACTGATTGATGGCTCAGAGAGTCATTAACTTCCACTTGTCCAATTTGAATTTTTAACAAATTATTTTCTTCAATTAGTCTTTGCAACTCCTTTTCCATAAATTTACAGAGTAATATTCGCTGTGAGAAATTAGGATTAAGGGAAAAGAAAGAAAACCATCAGATATGAAGGAAATACATAATAGAAATTTTTTTTAAAAAATGAATGTAGCGTTCATCAGATTTTGAAAGAATTTTTTGTTTATTTATTTTGTTTTTCTTCCTCTGGGGATAGCATTGTTCATAATATGTCTAATAGCTTTGAACTGCTGAAAGGAGCTGCATCCATCAAAGTTGATCAACTCACAAAGTTGTTTCTAATGTGTAAAAAGTTCTCATAGTTCTGCTGCCTTCATTCACCATGGGATTCATTACATTCTTCTCTAGCGTATTACCATTCATGATTTCTTTTTTAAATTTTATTTCTTTTTTTTTAATTTTCATCCATTTGCATGTGCAAGTTACAAAATTACAAGTTACAAAATTTTCCTCCACCCTTCCTTCCCATTCCCCTCCCCTCATTAGGGAACATTCAGGTTAGCATTTTACTTACATATTTTGTTAAACATATTTACAAATTAGTAATTTTTGGCATGAGGAATTAGGATTAAGGGAAAGAGATAAGAGATACTTTTTACAAAGTGCTCATCAGATTCGGTAGGGTTTTATTTTCTGTGTGTTTTACTTGGCTTTTTTTTTTGCTTGTTTGTTTTTCTTCTGCAGGTTGGAAATAATATAGTTCATAAGCAGTCTGATACAATTGTCCTAACTCTCTGGACTGTTGAAAGGAATTGCATCTATCAAGTTTGTTCATCTCATAATGTTGTTGATGTGTACATTGTTTTCTTGATTCTACTCCCTTCACTCAGCATCAGATTCCATAAGTCATTCCATGCTTTTTTAGTGTCTGACATTCATGATTTCTTATAGAAAAATAATATTCCATAACATTTGTAAAGCATAAATTGTTCAGCCATCCCCCAAATGATGAGTATCTCCTCAATTTTCAATTCTTTGCCACTACAAAAAAAAAGAGTTCATATGAATATTTTGGAACGTAAGGACCTTTTCACATTTTTTATGATTTATTCTGGCTATAAGTCTAGTATTGAAATTGTTGGGTCATAGCACAACCTCTCCAATCTCTCCAACATTGATCATTTCCCCTTTGTGTCATTAGAGAGGTGTCAACATCAGAGTTATTTTAGTTTTCATTTCTCTAATCAGTAATGATTTGGTTATATGGTTTTATAGAACTTTAATTATTTCATTTGAAAACTGACTATTCGTATCCTGTGACCATTTATCAATTGGGAAATGGCTTGTAATTTTGTAAATTTGATGCAATTATCCACATATTTTTAGAAATGAGACTTTTAGCAGAACCCCTAGCTGAGAAAATTTTGGCAGCATTGGTTTTTATTAAGGCAAATATTTTTAATTCAATATAATCAAAATCATCTATTTTGCAATTTATATTGTACTCTATTTTTTATTTGATCATAAATTTCTCTCCTTTCCATATATCTGACAATTAGAATATTCATCTGTGAAATGATCTTTGGTGTTGGACTTTATGTCTAAATTGTGTACACATTTTGACTTTTTATTAGTATAGGGTGTGAGATGTGGGTCCCTGCATAGTTTTTGCCCTACTATTTTCCAGTTTTGCCAACAAATTTTGTCAAATAGTGAGTTCTTATTCCAGAAGTTAATGTCTTTGGATTTGTCAGAAAGTAAATAGCTGTAGTCATTTACTTATGTTTCTTTTGAACCTATTCTTGTTTAAATTTATTTATTTTAAGTTTATTTTTATTGATGTTTTACTTTTCCAAATACATGTTATGAAATTTTTTTTAATATTATCCATATGTCTATGTATATTTCTAAGTTACAAAATTTCCTTCCACCCTCCCTTCCACCCCCATCCCCTCAATGGGGAACAGTCAAGTTAATATTTTATCTACACATTTCTGTTAAACATGCATATAACTTAGCAATTTTGGTACTATAAATTAGGATTAAGGGAAAGAACATCATAAGATTTTTTTTTTAAAAGTGAATACAGCATTCTTCATATTCGGAAGGATATTTTTTGTTTTGTTTTGTTTTATTATTCTTCCTTTGGATGAGGATATCATCATCCATAGACTATCTAATAGAGTCATCCTAGCTCTCTGAATTACTGAGTTCAGCTGTCTCCATCAGGGTTGATCATCTCACAATGTTGTTGTTAATCTTTGAACCTATACTAATCCACTGCTCCATTACTATATTTCTTTACATTACTGTGGCTTTATAGTACAATTTTTGATATGGTAGAACTAAACCATCTTATTTTACATTTTTCTTCATCAATTTCCTTACTCTTCTTCTCCTTTTCTTTCTCCAGATGAATTTTGTTACTATTTTATTCCTAGCTCAGTAAAATAATTGTTTGGTAGGTTGATTGGTACAGCACTAAACAAGTAATTTAATTTGCATAGAATTATCATCTTTATTATATTAATTCTACCTAATCATGAGTAATTAACATTTTTCCAATTATTTAGATCTGACTTTATTTGACTGAGAAGTGCTTTGTAATTGTGTTTATAGAGATTCTGGGTTTGCCTTAGCAGGTAAATTCCCAATTATTTATTGTTGTCTGAAATTATTTTAAATGGAATTTTTCTTTCTCTGTCTTGCTCTTCAGCATTGTTCTTTATATATAGAAATGGTGATAATATATGTGGAGTTATTTTATATCCGGCTACTTTGTTGAATTGGTTAATTGTTTCAAGTAGGTATTAGTTGATTTTCTTGGTTCTCAAAGTATATCATTACATCATCTGCAAAGAGTGAAATATATGCTTTCTCATTTCCAATTCTGATTTCTTCCATTTATTTTTCTTCTCTTATTGTTAAAGCTAACATTTCTAATATTATATTTAATAGTAATGGTAACAATGGGCTTCCTTCTTTCACCCTTTATCTTATTAGAAATTCTTTGAGTTTATTCTCATTATATATAATATTTGTTGGTGTTTTTACATAGATACTGCTCATTTTTTAAGGAAAATTTCATTTATTCCCTTATGTTCTGTTTTTACTAGGAATGGATATTGTATTTTATCAAAGATTTTTTTCAGCATTTATTGAGCTAATGATATGATTTCTACTGGTTTTGCTATTGAAATATTCATTTCTGTTCAGTGTTTTCCTAATATTGAACCATCCCTACCTACCTAGTATAAATCGTAACTAATCATGGCATCATCCTAGTAATAAGTTTCTGTAATGTCTTTGATAAAATTTTATTTAAGATTTTTGCATTAATGTTCATTAGGATATTTGGTCTGCAATTTTTTTGATTGTTTTGGTTCTTTCTGGTTTAGGTATCAGCATCATATTGGTGTCATAAAGAGACGTTGGCAGAACTCATTTTTCTCTTATTTTTCAAATAGTTTATGTAAAATAGGAATTAATTGTTCCTTAAATGTCTGATAGAATTCACTTACAAATCGATCTAGACCTGGACACTTTTTATTAGGGAGTTTATTGGTGATTTCTTCATTTTTTTCTGAAATGCGGCTATTTAAGTATTTATTTTCCTCTCAATCTGGACAATTTGTACTTTTGTAAACATTCATTTATTTCACCCAGGTTTTCAAATTTATTAGTATACAGTTCAGTAAAATACTTCTTAATTAGCTCTTAAATTTCCTTCTCATCGAACATTAGTTCACCCTTTTCATTTTTGGTACAAGTAATTGGTTACCTCCTTTCATTTTTAAAATCAGATTAATTTAAAGTTTATCTATTTTATTTGTTTTTCATAAAACCAACTCAGTTTTATTTATTAGATCAATGGTTTTCTTGTTTTAAATTTTATTAATCTTTTGCTTGATTTCCAGAATTTCTAATCTGGTATTTAATTGGGCATCATTAATTGGTACTTTTTCCTACTTTTTTTAGTTGCATCCTCAGTTTATTGATCTCCCCTTATTTTATACATATAAACATTTCCCACAAAACTGCTTTGGATGCATCCCATAAATTTTGCTATGGTCTTATTAGTATCATTTCATTTTCATGGATATAATTATTGTTTCCACAATTTGCTATTTAATCCACTCATTATCTAAAATTAATTTATTTAGTTTCCAATTCATTTTTAATTTATCTTTCCATAACCCTTAATTACATGTCATTTCTATTGCATCATAGTATGAAAAGTATGCATTAATTATTTCTGCATTTGATTATTTTTTTGTATCTCATTACATAGTCAATTTTGTAATAGTTGCCATTTATTGCCAAAAAAAGTACAACCTTTTTGATCCCTATTAAGTTTTCTCCAGAGGTCCAGCATGTCTAAGTTTGCTAAGATTTTATTCACCTTCTTAATATCCTTCTTATTTATTTTGTACTTAGAATTATCTAGTTCTGGGAGAGGGAGGTTACTGTCCCCCCATTATTAAAGTATAGCTGTCTATGTCTCCTTGTAATTCACTCAGGTTTTCCTCTAAGAATATGGATGCTACACCACTTGGTGCATACATGTTTAATAATGACATGACTTCATTACCTATGCTGCCTTTTAAAAAGATGTAGTTTCCGTCCTCATCCTATTTAATGAGATAGATTTTTGCTTTTGCTTTATCAGAGATCAAGAATGTTACCCCTGATTTTTTTACTTCAACTAAAGCTAAAGTCTGTATCACTCTGCTTCAAAAGTGTTTCTTGAAAACAGCACATTGTAGAATTCTGGTTTTTAATCCATTCTGCTATCAGTTTCTGTTTTGTGGGACAGTAAATACCATTCATATTTCCAGTTAAGATTATTGATTCTATATTTTCCTCCATGCTATCTTTCCACTTTTATATTTTTCTCTTTATTTTCCTCTTATTCCTCATCATCAAAGTTTTATTCCCTTTCCCCTTTGACTTTTCTTTTAGAATTTAACTTTCAGTTTATTTTCACTTGTAACTTTGTCTTTCCTTTTTTCAGACCTTTCTTCCCTTTTCTTTCCCTCCCCCCTTCTCTGTTGAGTAAGATAGACTTTTAGGTACAAGTGGAAATGTATCTTATTCCCTCTCTGGACCGAATCTACTGAATAGGATTTACTCAGAGTTCACACTCTCCCTTATTTCCTTCTAATATAGTTGATCTTTGTGCCTCTTCACTTGGTGTCATTTGTCAATCAATTGTCATCAATCATGTATAATCTATCAAAGCTTGATTAATTGATAGCCTGACAAGCTCAAAGTTCTATCCATCAATGTACAATCACAGATTGATTGATTGGTTGATTATTTGATAAGCAGCATTTCGTCAAACTCACTAAGTACCCTTCCATCTTCTGTCTCTTTAGAAACACTCTTCCCAAGAGTCTTGAATTAAAGAAAATTATAATAATTTTATACCTTACCCCCTTTCAAATACCCTTCAAGGGCACACAATCTACATGAGCCAAAATGATATAAAAGCCAAATCATTTCATGAACCATTTGTACCGCCCCCCCCAGCCTACTCTCTTCCTTGCTCCTCTCTTTAGCTCCCCAACCAGAGTTAACTGAAATATAGTTTAGATCCAATAGGTTCTGACCCTGTTTAGCTAAAATCACTTCCAATTTAATTAACTATAGAATATCAAAGTGCACTGGGACATTCTGAAGGTCTATCTTAAGACTCTTCCTGTGAGCTTACTATCCAACTGCCAGGACCTCTGCTGTTGTCAAGTTGTCAGGACCTGGACAGCACTGTGCATGAAAACCTCCTGCCCAGATGTTCTCCTCCCCAGCCAGGGGCTTTACTTCTCCTTTCCCCCCAGAGAGACAGATATTCACTGGAGAACCTCCAGGTTGTCTACTGTTGAAAATTTCTTTGATCTTATTTTTGTTGTCATTGTTGTTGGGATGTTTATCTTTAATATCAGTGAAGTGGCTTCATTTAGCTTTGTGTAAGGAAAAGCTCAAGATGGGTGCTAGTTTTATGCAGCCATCTTGGCTCTGCCCTACAAGTCTCCTCATTGTTCTCTTAAAGATGATAATGGGATTATTGATAAAGGGGATTATTTCAGAAAGAGGTGGGAAGGTTTATATGAATTGCTACAAAGTTAAGTGAACAGAACTTGGAGATCCTAAACCTTAGTGACAAATATTTTAATGACAATCAACTCTGAATGATTTTGGTACTTGAATAAATTCTGTGATCTATCATAATTTCAAAAAACTTTTTTCAAAAAATATCATGCACTTCTGTCCAAAGAGAGATTTGATGATCATTGAGAGCAGATTTTGAAGCATTAAAAAATATTTTTGTATTTTTCTTGCCCATGGCCAATGTAGAAATATGTTTTGCGAAGTTAGTTTTCAAGTAGGGCTTCCACAGTGAAGGCAAGATGGAGGCATGAAATATGTTTTGTATGACTTATGCTTTATGATAGATATCATAACTTCTTTTCAACAAATGAGGGAGGGGCTGAGAGCAAGATAATTTAGTAGTGAAGGCTTCATGTTGAGGAAAACAATCTCCCAGGTTTAAGGAAGTATCTCCTCTAGCCATATAAAATGAATCCCTTTATCAAGTCCCCATAAAAAGGATCATTTTTCAGAGGACTAGTTGTCTAACTTTTATTTCTTCCTCTCTCTCTTGATATTCTAAATTTTAAAAAAAGAAAGCAGTAAGTCTATCTTTTAGAAATTCATGTAATAATTCTGATCCTGGGAATTATATATTTTATTTTATTTTTTTTGCTGGTCACTTCTTTTGTCCATTTCACTGTTTCTTAAAACATCCCAGATCTATAGTTTCCACATGAAGAGAAGTTTAAATTTAAACCCTTCAGTTTTGCACCTTGCTAAAATTTCTAATGAAGAAATTCTAACTTGGATAGTATAGAAATTTTGTCTAAATTGTTTTTATTCTATGCAATAGCTATAACATTTCTAATACCTCCCCATCCATCATTGCCAAATATATCCTTGATATCTAATAATCATTATTGAATGAGAATGAAGAGAGGCATAAAATTGTTTTTTAGATTTATTTGTCTCTCTACTTTAAAGCTAAATTTATAAAAGCAAATGGTGGAGTACAATTTCATGTGAAAACAATTTTATCTTTAATTATGTATATTTATCTAATAAAGAAATTTTTTTCAATAATTAAAAAGAACTATAATTCAATATGGTGAATATATCCTCTACTTATAAGGATCATAGATTTCTTGTCAAGTAATCAAACTCTAGTCACGGGCCTGCCTTAATTGAACTAAGTCAGTCTTCTGATGATTGATTGAGTCTACTGACAAACCTGTATTTGTAGTCTTTCCAATTCAGAGTTATTCCTACAAAGAATTTCATTCACAGAACAAAACTTCATGCTATGGCATGGTTACTTTGAAGTAGGTCTTAAACATTTTCAGTCCTTTATTTGTAATATATAGAATCCTGTACCTCTCCATTGTCCTTTGAAAAAATGCCAACCTCAGCTCCTCAAAATGTTTCATGATTCATGATCATCATATAACATAGTGAAATGCTGTTGTTTAAAAGAATGAGCTTATATCCAAGGAAAACTGAAAAAGAAATTGTAGCAAGTTTTGGGAAAAGAATAACGTCAGAAAAATGTATGAATGGAAAAAAATGTGTTCTGGATTCATAGCAAGAGTAAAGAATAATGGAAAAACAGCCCTTCTACCATATTGGTATCTAAACAAAGTTAAAAACTTATATAGGAAGGAATTCTCCGTTGGAAGAAACCAAAAGGTGTACTTATACATATTTAAAAATTCTATCCCTGAAGAATCAACAGAATTCAAAGCTTAATTAGCATTATTAACATTTTCTCCATTTTTTAAAATCTAGGCAATAAACAACAAATTAAAAAATGATTTTTAGCAATTTCTAATTTCTGACATATAAATGCTAATACTAAAATTCATTTAATTTAATTCATTCCATTCAATTCATTAAATTTAACTTAATTCAATTAATCTATTAAGTGGCATGAGCTGGCTCCACACACCACTGGAGGAATAAAGTTTTATACTGGGATATAAACAATAGACACAAAAAGGTGAAGACAAGGGAGGGTTGCAATCTGCATAGATGAAAGCACTTGTGTATTTCAAGATTACAGATTCATCCAGTTATGAGAGAAATACAAAATTAAATAGGAAAAAAGTAATGGCAAATACAGTTTTTATCTGTGTTTGATTCTAGTTATAAGCCACAGACTTAAATGATTGTTTGCACTTTATTACCTCCTCTTTCCTTCCTCTGTTCCTATTGTATGATGGAACAGATAAGAAGAAAAGAAAAGAAGGAGCACTTGCAGTTTATTATCCTATTCTATCTTTTTAGCACCCTCTGGGAAAACAGGTGTAAATTAGATAAGTCACTTGGAGGATACCCTTTTCTATTGTTCACTTTACAAAAAAGCTTAATCATTGCACATCATGCCTGACAGTTCTCTAGGATAAAGCAACTTATTCATTATCTTTGGAGGCCTTTTCAGAAGGACCTGTCATTACCATGCTTCCTTTCTCTGATTTTTCTATCTTTGTCCATATGCTAAATAGTCGATCTTCTCCACTTCCTTCATTCAATACATTTCTGTGAAAGAGAATATTATGTTCTATACTATCTCTCAAAAGTTGTGAACACCTCTTCTAAACAATTTTTACAAAGTGAGCTTGTATTCTCCCCCAAATAAGACAATACTAACCTTTTGTGCTCTCTATCTCTCTATCAGTTTTTCAAGTACAAACATTACATTGAAAATAGAAATGTCTGTTCTTTTACATAAAAATATTTTATGGTACAGTTTCTTTTGGAAAGGATGTTATCTATCTTTTGATAAAGATTTGATTTCCTTTTTCTAAGGGACTGCTTCAAGCCACCTTTCCTAGAGCTGTGCTCCCTGAGTTTCCTAGTCATTTTGTTTTCACATGAGCACTTAAAGAATGCACTTCTGTGCTTCTTATCATATTTTTAAATTTTCTCTTTGAACAAAAATAAATAGTTGATGTACATTTTTTTGTGTAAGACAGGGATACTCAGTGGTTTGTAAATAGGGTTGTCATATCATATATGAGAAAAAGCATCCAAAATCCACAGTCATGAATTTTCTTGGAATTCATTTTCCTGGGTAGGGGATTTTGCTAGCATTTATTTTGGAGAGAAAATTATTTTCACTTCCTACATTTCTTCTTTTCTTCTTTCTCTCCAATCCATATTTTCTTTACCTTTCTTCCATTATAGTGAAAAAGGAATCTCAGGTTGAAAAATTGGGCCCAATTGACTAATACTACCAGTGTGCCTTTAATAATTTTATATTGTAATATTTATCTTTGATACTATTCTTAATACATAAAATTTTGGTGTATTAAAAATCTAAATTAACATAGTTTAATCACTTAAAAAATTAGGGGAACAAAACTGATATAACCATATAATTTGAACCATTACTTATCCTGCAAAGACCTTATTTTAGAATTTATTCCCCACATATTAGTTTATGCACATTTATTTTATATCAAAAGAACCAGATAAACAATGTTAACTGAATTCAGGTGTCAATGGAATTTATTTCATGCCTCATAATCTCAAATATTGTCCAGGTATTTTCCTGTAAAGTTTTGAAAATGTATATGCAAGTTAGAGGAAATGTCAGAGTTGTAATAGAATTAATAAAGTAACTCAAAACTCATTTGTTTTGTTTGTGTTTGTTTTTCTATTTTTAAAAAATTACTAAGTTTATTTTTTTATCCCAGTTGCGTGCAAAAGCAGGATTCAACATTTACTTCTAAAATCCTGAATTCCAAATTTTCTCCCTTCCTCCCATACCAATCCCCCATTAGGCAAGTTATTAACTTGGTATAGGTTAAAAATATGTAGCCATAGGTGGTGCAGTGGATAGAGCAACGACTATGGAGTCAGGAGGACCTGAGTTCAAATCCAGCCTCAGACACTTAATAATTGCCTGGCTGTCTGACCTTGGGCAAGTCACTTAACCCCAGTGCCTTAAAATTAAAAAAAAATTAAAATGTGTAGCACATTATTACAATAGTCATGTTGTAAAAGTACACATAATCCCCTTCCCGACAGAGAAACCTCAAGAAAAATAAAATGAGGGAAACAAAAGAAAGAATGCTTCAATCTATATTCAGAAACCATCAATTTTTTCTTTGAGGTGGATAGCATTCTTAATCATTAGTCCATCAAAGACATTACTGCAATTTTTTTTCCCCACAGCACCTATGGCTAGCTGTATTTCCCTCCATCCTATCACTTCCACTCCCATTTATTCTATTGTGTGTCTCTCTCTCTTTCCACCCTGTCACTCCTCAAAATGTATTATATCTCACTATCCTCTCCCATGATCTCCTCCCCCACCTTCCCCATTTCTCCCTCCCTTTCATCTCCTATTTTCCTCTAGGGAGAGATAGAGCTCTAGACCAAATTGAGAATGTATGTTATTTCCTCTCTGAGCCATTTCCAATGAGAGTAAAGGCTCACTCATTCCTCCCTCACCTTCCCTCTCTTCTACTCCATAGAAAAAAACCTTTTCTTACCTCTTTTATGTGAAATAACTTGCCCCTTTCTACCTCTCCTGTCCCTATCTCCCAGTACATTTCTTTCTTTCCCATTAACTCCATGTTTTTAATATATTATACCTCCAAATATATGATACCAGAGCAATTGGAGGTGTAGGGTGTGTTCACAGAAGACTAGTACCTTGGTGTGAGGGCTGCTGGGCCCTCTTCTGGGCTGCTTTCTACCTTTGATGCCTACCTGAGCCACCTAACTCTCACCTGTGGTTCCAAGTAGCTGTATCATACACAGGAGCCACACCCCAGTAAACCATTTCAGTGGACTAAACCAGGTTGAAGGTAAACCAAGGGAATCTCAAACTCATTGGTGTGCAGTAGGGGGTGTCTACCCCAAGCATGTGATGTCTTCCACTGATGGAATGGACAGGGAAGAACAATTCACTTCAACAGCCATGAAGCTAACTGAAGCAGGTCCTGTGGAGTCCTTAGGACTTTGTTAGACATCAAAGACACCAAGGTCATCCAGGACATCTAAAGTCATTACCAGTTATCTTGACTCTCAATTGCTATGCTAGATCATGATGTCTTTGGAAGAGAGAGTGAAGCAATTGATTTTGTGCAGCTCTACCTCACTTAAATCCAATTTATGCAAGCCACAAAAAACATCACTAATAACCATTCCTCAAAGTCCTATGGTGACTGGTAATTGATGAAACAGTAGTTACAGATACACTGAGAGCTTTAGTCACAACTTGGCACACAGATGGCCCAGGGTCTTAAGGTCATTTCTCCACTGAAAGCAGCAATGGAATTTGACAGCCCCCTCAGTGACTAAGTAGCCTCTTTAAGGATACAAGGAATGAGCTAGAAAAGATGCCCTAAAAATTGTCTGCTTAGCCAACCTTTGCCTGATTACCATGGCAGGAGGGGAATCCCTCAGTACAGTTGAGACCTCCAAAAATCTACAGAAACTTCTTCAAAGAAGATTACACTCAACATCTGTGCATGGAATATGTACACACTCATAAACAACACTAGATCCAATAGACCTGAAAGAGGAACAGTTCTTATGAGAGAATTCAGGAGATTTGGTATCCAAATAGCAGCCCTGGGTGAAACAAGGCTGACAGCTTATTGAAGTCAGAGCAGGAACCACTTTTTTTCTGGAGTGGCCACAATGAAATGGAACATTGTGATGCTGGGATAGGTTTTGCAATCAAAACTAATCTAGTCAGAATTCTTGAATGCCTACCAAAAAGGAGTGAATGACAAGCTCATGACAATGAGATTGCATCTTCCATGAAAATGCCATCATTAGTGCCTGTGCTTCCATCATAATGAATCCTGATGAAGTTAATGGAAAATGTTATGAAGACCTGGAAACCCTTATCATCAATGTACCAAAAGAGGGCAAGTTTATAATTCTGGGTGATTTTAATGCTAAATTATATATGGCAGGGAGTCCTAAAGAGGAATGGAGTAGGAAAGAGCACAGCAATGGTCACCTTCTACTGAAGACTTGTGAATCCCATGACCTTCTCATCACAAACACTACTTTCCATTTCCCTAAAAAGCAATAAAACTTTCTGGATTTAACTTTGTATCAAACATTAGCATCTATTAGACAATGTGATTGTAAGGAGAGGAGACAGGCAGGATGTGAGAATAACAAAGCCAAAGTGTGCTGCACAATTGTGGATTGATTACAGACCCAGCTTCTTTAAGGTAAATATTCATATTTAACCAAAGAGGCGGTACCAAGGCAAAATGAGTACTAGCAGAATTAATGCCAAGACATTAGAGTGTCTCTCTGAGTGGGATCAATTTGTTGCTAACTTGGAAGGAAAACTGAGCCGACACATAGTTGGCAACAGTGGAGCAGAAAAGGAGTGGCAGTTTTCAGATCTGGTGTACAACACTGCATTTGCTTATCTGGGCCAGAGAGCTTGCAAAAATCAAGACTGGTTTTATGAAAATGATGGGGAAATACAGAAGCTGCTTAATGAAAAATCAAGAATTCCATGGGGTTTACAGCAAGATAGTTCGTCCATTTCAAAGAAGGCAACATTTAATTCCATCAAAAGTAAAGTCTAGGGCAGCTAGGTGGCACAGTGGATAGAGCAGCACTCCTAGAGTCAGGAGTACCTGAATTCAAATCCGACCTCAGACATTTAAGGATTACCTAGCTGTGACCTTAAGCAAGCCACTTGACCCCATTGCCTTGGAGAAAAACACACCTAAAAAAAAAGTAAAGTCCAAGTTAAGTTTAGAGAGATGAAAGACTCTGGCTCAGTAAAAAAGTAGATGCAATTCAGCATCCTGGACCTCAGGATACAATATAGGTTTGCTAAGAAGGGGCTTGATGCTGCATTCCTGGGATACTTCCTGTCCTGTATGTGTTCATCTTTTACTTGAACAAGACAGATCTTTCTTGCCAATTTTCCAATTTTCTTGGTCTAAAATAATTGTTTTATCTATTTTTACTCATACTGAGGTTCAAGATTTTGTTTGGGGGGGGTCACTATTTTATGGTTGTTTGGAGGTGAATGTGGGAGAGTAATAGTGATTTACTGCTAACTCAGTTATCTTGGTTCCAGGAAGTGACTTCTCATTTAGGCATATTCTGATACTTTCAATAAGAGTTACTTCTACCTCACTGATTTGAAGACTAGATAGTAGAAACTCTTCTCAAAACCCTCATTTAAAGAGTTTCAGATGTACAAACAACTCTTGATTTTCTACCAGCTGTCCTTTTTTTGGTAAGGCAGTGGGGATAAGTGAATTGCCCAAGGTCACACAGCTAAATAAGATTTAAGTGTCTGAGGTTGGATTTGAACTCAGGTCCTCCTGACTACAGGGTCGGTGTTCTATCCATTGCACAACCAAGCTGTCCCATCAGTTTCCCCTTCTTAGATATACTCTACCACATTTCTTGCCACTCTACTACTATCCCCCTGACCCCACCCTTCCAAGAGCAAGTTCACTGGCAAAATCATTATCTCAGAGATTATATCAAACTTGGTACTCACACCTGATCAGTGATTTTCTTCTCTAATTAGAAGTCTGATGGACAGATCAAAAATCTCCTAATGCTGTAATTTCAAGAAAACCCCAAAGTCCAAATAACTCTTCATTTTCTACCAATTGTACTACTTGGATTTGACATCACCATCATCAATCTTTTGTACCAGTATTGTTTCATATTTTACCCTTTCTAGCTCCCTGTTGGATATTGTATTCTGCAAATAAACGCAAAGTTCCCTGAGAGCAGGAACTGTCTTTTTCTTTGTATTCTTAGAACTTAGTATAATACCTGACATAGTATGCACTTAATAAGTAGCTCTTGTATTGTATTGTACTTGAATAAAGAAGTTAGGTTTGTGGTACTTTATCTGAATGTCATTACCCTCATCACCATCATCATCTTTATCATAATGATCATACCTACCAATATCTTTGATTCATGTTACCTATTTAAAAAAAGGAAAAATATTAGTTATATATACCTTGTTTAAGATCATAAAGCATCAGATATAGATAATACCAAACTTGTGCCATAAAAGGAGATATTTTTCAAAATCTGAAGTCTTATGTAATCAAAGAAGACAGCAAAGAAAAAATATGGTCTTAAAGTAAGGTCTGCCCACTGCCAGTTAACAATGGGGTAGACCCCTAACCTTCAAGCAGAGAGAAAAGTAGGAAGATGATTTGCAACCCATTCTACCTCTGATAGTCAAGTAAAGGATTTGTTTCTAGTCACATCCATTTCATCCATTAAAGGAATTTTCTTTCTTATAGCTGTTCTTTCACTGTTGTGCAGGCTCTGAACCTCTCACCCCCAGTGGTATTCTGTTCTTTATCATGTATCCCACTTAAGGTTCTTGAAGGAATTATATAGGAACTGCTTGCCAATATATCCACATCTGCAGCAGGCATGATTAAAAATACACAACTGCATTATGGAATGCTATTTTTATTAAAATTATTGCTGAGAAAGGGCTAATCCTAATGATACTGGTTATTAATATAAACAGAGCAATTTCCTAAGCCAACTTAAGTTGGTAAGAGTTTTTATGCTACAAGCAAATAGTTGGGATTTAAGATCCTTAGTAAACTTGAAAAACAAGCAAACAACAGCACAATAAATTGGCAAGAAAAATGCTACTACAGTGTCAGAGAAATCAAAGTCACAAACTCAGAAGTTAACAATTTGAAAACAATTACAAATAAAACATGAAAGTAAAAAAATAACTGGTCAGAAGCCCAATGGGAATTCCTATAAGAGAAAGAAAGAAATTAGTGGCAGAAGAAAAATTAGCTAAATAAATGAATGATGGTATAAACTTATGAAAGATGTTAAAATTTCATGAAATACATACAAAATGCTGAAGAAGCAACTTAAAAAAACCAAGAATTGCCCTAGTGGCAAAAATTGCAAAAATCCACAAAAATTTGTTGAAGAAAGTAATTCCTTAGAACACAGAATAGGTTAAATTGGAAAAGATATTTTTAAAAAGGGAAGAAAATAGTTTTAATTAAAATTAAGAAAGAGGATGTTAATGACTTCACAAAACATGAAGAAACAATAAAAGTCAAAATTTCGAAAAGAAGAAAATGTGAAATATATCATCAGAAAAATAACTTACCTAAAAATAAATTTAGAATAGTTAAAAATTATTGAACTCCTTGAAGACCATGATAAAAAAGAGCCTATACATCATATTCATATACCCTGCTATTTTAAATCTTGAGGCTAAAATAAAAATTGAAAGAATTCATAGATCACCTCTTGAAAGACCTAAAAATGAAAACTTCCAGGAATATAATACCTAAATTCTAGAGCTCCTAGGTCAAAAGAAAATGTTGCAGAAAGAAATAATACAGTATCACACAAGAAGAGGGACAGGAGACACACACACACACACACACACACACACAGAGACAGAGAGAGAGAGAGAGAGAGAGAGACAGACAGACAGACAGACAGAGACAGAGACAGAGACAGAGAGACAGAAGCAGAAAGACAGAGAGTTAGAGAAATTGAGGATAGATTGAAGAAATTAGAAGGAAAGAAATATGCAGTTAATATTTTGCTTGTCCTTATTTTTTTTGATCAGACAATAGGGTTAAGTGAATTGCCCAAGGTCATATAGCTATGTAATTATTAAGTGTCTGAGGCAGGAATTGAACTCAGATCCTCCTGACTTCAGGGCCAATGTTCTATCCACTGGGCCATGTAGCTGTTCCCTTGTCCTTTATTTTTGAAGAAGACCATGATATCAGGGAGGTTATGCCATGACAAGCATGTGAATTGGACTTGAGTGGGGGGGTGCTGTGTTAAGTCACCAGTCTCACTTTCTCCTCCAGAGTCATCTGGATCCAGTGGCCTGATATGAATCAGGATGACTAGAGATGGCCCTGGCTGCTTGGCAATTGCACTGTGCCACTAACTACCCATTTAGGTAATAATTATAACTGTTAATGTGAATGTTGTTAATACCTAAAAAGATAAGTAGAGAGCATAATGGATTTGAAACCAGAATCTAAAAATATGTCACTTAAAATAATCCTTGAAACAGAAAGGCAGAAACAGAGTTAAATAAGGGGCCAGGGCAGAATCCACTACACTTCAGCTGAAGGAAAAAAAAATAAAAAGGGTTATCAATCAGAAATTCAAACAAAGCAAAAAAAAAAACACCTGCAAATAAAAGAAATGAAGCAAATTATATTTTGCTAAAAGATGCCACAGATAATAAAGTAATAACAAAAGTTTTATAGTCAATTTCTATAAGAAAAGGTCTCATTTAAAAAGTATTTAATTAATTAAGTCAAATTTATAAAAATAATAACTATTCCCCTATTAATAAATGGCATATGAGCAGTGCATTTCCAGAAGAAATCAAAACTTTCTATCATCATATGAAAATAGTCTCTAAATATTTTTAATAGAGAAATGCAAATTAAAATAACTCCAAAGCTCTACCTCATAATTCTAAAAAAATGGTAAATGATGGCAGGGATGAGGGAAATTAGGTACAGTAATATACTACTGATGGTAGTATTAATTGGTCTAATTATTAATATTAATTGGTCCAATCCTACTGAAGAAAAATTTGGATTTATGATCATATATGTGGCAAACTTATTCATACCTTTTGACTCAGAAATACTACAACTTAGTTGTTTTCAAAAAAATAATCAAAGAAGAAAAAACGTGTATGTGCAAAATATGTACAGCAACTCTTTTTGATGGCAAAAAATTAGATATTGAAGGGATGTCCATCAAATAGGGAATGATGAAGAATGATGAAGTAAGTTTAGACGTAGTATTGTGGTACAATACTAGTTGGCAAAAGAAACGATGAAGGGAATTGATTCCAAAAAACCTGAGAACATATTATAAATATCTGTGTGTGTGTGTGTGTGTGTGTGTGTGTGTGTGTGTGTGTGTGTGTGTGTACTGCTGAAAAGAGATGTAAGCAGAAACCTGGAGAGATCATTATATTGTAGTCATTTTGTATATTGTAGTCATAATCAACTATGAAAGTTTTAGCTGTATGAGTACCATATGTTAACTGATAACACCACTGGATTTTCAAAACAAGTTCATGATTGTTATAAAATTCTTCTGTGTTGTAAGAAATGATGAGTTCAATGATCTTAGAAAAACAAGGGAAAGACTTGCATGATATTATGAAGAGCAAAATGAGCAGAACCAAGAAAACATTATATATGGTGACAACAATATTGTTTAAGGACTTTGAATGAATAAATTATTTCAAAGATTATAAAAGTTCAAATTATCTTTAAAGAATTACATAAGGTAAAATATTACCTATATTATGAGAAATAACTGACAAATAGAACTACATAGAATGATATGTATTTTGATTACATATATAAATTTACATACATACATGTGCATACTCATACCTATGCACATATACTTTTTGTGTCTAATGGTAGCCATCTCTAGCACAGGAGTCAGGAGATTAGGGAAGAAAACAAATGCAAAAAGAAATTTGCTAGATAATTTTGTATATTTGAAAGGAATGGCAAGTTGGGCAGGACAGATTTGCAGTTTCATGTGCAATCATCTTTTTTATTGCACTGTGATATAGAAATGCATATTTATTCTAAAAATTAAAAATCAAATAAAAAGTCTTAGCTATTGTGATCAATATAATGATCCAAGAAAATTCCAAAGGACTCATTATGAAAAAATGCTATCTACCTTCAGATTGAGAACTGATAAATTCTGAACACAAAATTGTAGGACATATACATTTTCTCACTTTCTTTACTATTGTCTTTTTTTTCAACGTGGCTTATATAGGAATGTACTTTGCATGATTTCACATGACTAATTGTTATGTTTCTTGCCATTTCAGTGAGTGAGTGTCAGAAAGGAGATCATTTAGATCTAAATTTAAAAAACATGTTGAAATTACTACAAAAAACCAATCATTTTTAAAATGACCCAAACTTTTCATAATTATAGATCTTTCAAGTTTTACCCATTTTGAAAACATTTACATTTCCTGTATTATTTCTTGGGTATGATCAAGCAAAATATTGGATCCTATAAAAGATTTTTTTCAAATACAGCATACCTTTAGTTATTTAATAATTTACTGTCAATCCTTTGTAGTAAAAAAATTAAGAAGGTTAAATTTGGCATATAAGCTTGATAAGATGAAAAAAAAATGGGAAAGAAGTTGGTTTGATAGTTGGCATGAATATCCTGAAGGAAGCAAACTAGGAACAGAAGCTGTATAAACTTTCTTTCTATATTGTGAATGTATGTTTATATAAATTTAAGAAAAATTATATCTCACATTTTCTACCCAAATCTTACTATGCCATGTGTTCATAAGTAAGAGCACAACAAATGGATGCTTCTGAAAAATAATATCTTTGCATATGTGTGTATTTAGGTATATGTTTGTATATATGTGTGTATAGTTATATAGCAGGGTATCACAGGGCTTGAAAAGAGAGGGAGAGGAATTATCTTAAGAGGAGGAATGGGAATCTTAAGTCATTTAGTTCTTTTTTCCTTCAGTGACATACAATATCTTGTTTAAATTACTTTAAAAATGTGTGTTTTTATACATTTTGTAGATTCAGGTGTAATTGATAGAATGAAATGATATTACAAAACTTTTCCTGTTTTGGATGCTCAGTGGTTTATCCACTAAACAATGATTTTTATGTTTTGGGGGTTTACTGATTCCTTTCCTCTGTTAAAAATGATCCAGAGCTCCACAAACTTTTATTAATGCATATATTATATTATATTAATTATATTATATTATATTATATTAATTATATTATATATACAGATTAATACACAATATATATATATATTGATATTCATTGTCAAATTCAATTAAAAAATTTAAACACCTTAGCATTATTATGAAAAGAGTTTTGATCTAATATTTTCTCTGAAAAAGGTCTTTGGGTACATTACTTTGATATTAACTCGCCTGAAATAATTACAGTACATCTTCCATAATGTATGTAATCATGTGCTTGTTACTTCTTTTGGTAAACTGCTAATGCTAACTTTTCTTTTTAACAAATTGACATTGATTGTTAACGAAAGATATTAAGAAAAAGCTGTAACTCCTTAAAGTAAAGGTTCTTTGGCCTTTTTCAAAGAATATGCCTCAAGGCTATTCTCCTTGGTAGAGGTTATACTATTTAAAGATTAAAAGAATAGTTAGGAGAATCTAGTTGCTGCTAATAAAGTGTTCTCCTGCTTACCTATGCAATTTATTGCTTGTCACTATTTGGCCTTACATTCTTAATGGGTGAGATTACAATAATGCTTATCTCAGCCCAAATGGTATAGTATTTTGGATACCTTAGATCTTATAAATAATGGATTTCTACCTCCAGATCAGAAGCAAGAAGGAGAAAATCTGAACCTATATCTAGAATTCCTGGAAATTGGAAACAAACATTTTAGATATACCTCAGAGATGGAATCTTTTCTGTATGAAGAGAAAATCTTTGTTGCTAATACCCCTTCCAGTGTTCAACCAAGAACCATTATTCCCACATCCCTACAGTTTGTCAGTTGCAAACTTTTTAATAGGACTCATACTTCCTATGCTATTCCCTATACATGAACATGCAAAGTCATGAAATTCTGGCATGCTTCAAGAGATTAGAGTTCTCTTAACTACACATTTAACTAAATAGAGATCCATTTTCAATCTCACTGGATCCACCGAAGTTTACTTTTTCTGATCCTTCTCAAACCTATTTTGACTGAAAAGAATATCTTTTAATATATTTTTTTAGGATGCTTGGAGTAAGTTCTGTGTGCAGCATGCTTCTTCTCTTGGTCCAATGGTTGTTTATAATATCATAACTTATTTACAAGGCAATTGCCACAAAATATTGGAAAAATGTGGATAGGAAAGTATGAATTCTTTTCACAAGTAGTAGTGTGATTCTGATTTTTGGAAGGGACAGAATTTGATCTCAGGATTGATAACAAAAAATACTTTAGACTGAATGATCTCCATGGATAAGTAAACACAGATCTTAGTAAAAAAAATAAAAAATTATTAAACCATTAGAAACAACCTATTTATTAATCTATTATAACAATTGGTCATTTTAATTACTGGGCCCAGCAGGAAGGTGCAGTGGATAGAGCAGTTGATTTGGAATTAGGAAGATGGTGTTCAAATCCAGCCTCAGACATTTACTAGCTATATGACCTTAGGCAAGTCCCTTAACCCTGATTGCCATGCAGCCAGACCCATCTGTCGACTTATATCTGGTCATTGGACCCAGATGACTCTGGAGGAGAAAGTGAGGCTGGTGATTTATCACAGCTCGCCCCCACCCCCTCCAAATCCAATTCATGTACCTGTCATGGCATTACCTCTCTGATATCATGGTCTTCATCAAAACAGAAGAAAAACCATATTATAACACTGATATGTATCTTCATTTTCTCATGACATACATCAAGTTCATGACTTCTATTCCATAATAGCTATTAAGTTTTCCTAAAAGAAGTAAAATGTAATGAACTTTCTTGTTCATTTAAGGTCATAAATTTCCTATGCAGAATCTCTCAGATTTATTGGGTTGCTGTGACTGTTAGAATCAGAGAATCTTACCCTGCCCCAGTGACCTGATGGAGTCCTTAAGGAGATAAGGGAAATGATGTCTAAAAATACAAAATGGATTCAAGTTTTTCTATCTTATCATTTATATCTATTGTGAAACCCATACATTCAAATTTCTTATTTTTTCTTTTAAACCATTTCTCCATTCAGAATCCACATCATCTTTGTTCTGTTTCTTTTTTTCCTTTTAATTTTAATTTTAATTTAAGATGTGGAAGGAGGAAAAGAAGTGGTGGTCAAAAGGAAGTAGAATAAATGCTTTGTAAATAAAATTAATTTTAAAAATGATGACATTGAATTTTACCTGTAAAACTTTAGTTTTTAATAGAATAAATTGTTAGATATAGGAATCTAAGTGAGTAAGGTTTATTAGGCACTTTGATATAGAACTATAACTTTTGTTTTAATTTTTCTATCCATTTTTATTTCATTATAATGAGATTTAAATGTCATAATAACTTCCTTCCAGGGACATTAAGACAGAGCCATAGAAACAAGGTTATGTTGCCAATAAAAGCCACTGCAATCTTAATGTAAAGCTCTAGAGATCAATGGTCAATGATAAAAGCAAAATGATTTCAATCTTTGTCCAAAGAATAACAGTGAAAATTGCAAGAGCATGTCCTGACATTTGCAGTGTAAGTATGTGTTATATTGACAAAGACAATTCTTTGCAAATTGTGCCTAAAAAAGAGATTTATGTAGACGATGAAGTTTACAAAGGAAAAGTATAATAGTAAATACCAGTTAGAGAAACAATAAAATGTCAAAGAAATAATACATTTTAAGATAGCTCTTAAGCATTTGCTTTTGATGAAATTTAAACCCACCTTCAAAAAGTTCAGTCTTCTATAATATATAATTTAACAAAGAATACAAATGCTGAGTTCTAATTTTTCTGGCTCTTCACTGATTTTTTCCAAAGGTTTTATTCATATTACATAGTAATAGTAATAATATATGTCTGTGTATGTATATATAAGTAAATATAATTGTCATATATGTATATATAATTATATCCTTCTGAAAAGAATGAATAAATAGATTTGATTAGTTTATCTGAATTATTACTTTAGCTCCCAAGTTCGATAATTCTATAAATTTTGTAAGTACAAATTTACAATATAATTACCCAAATGCAAGCACACTCATTATACCCATCTAAATTGCTGGGGTCTCTTTAATGTCAACTCAGATGTTAGACATGTGGTACAAACTACTTTGCCTTTAAGAGAATCTCCATTTTTAATCTTGTGGCAGTTGGAGAGTGTAATGAATAACACAGTGGACTTGTAATCAGAAAGACTCATCTTCTTGAGTTCAAATCTGACCTTGGACACTATCTAGCTGTGTGTCCCTGGACAAATCCCTGAACCTTGTTTGCTGCTGTTTTTCTCTTCTGTAAAATTAACTGGAAAATGAAATGGCAAAGGACTCCGGTATCTTTGCAAAAACAACAACAGCCACAACAATAAAGCAAATGGGGCCATGAAAAAAATAACACAATAATTTTTTTATCCATTTTTGTTTTCAGTTTACAATCAATCATTATGAGTCCCATACCATTATTAATCATTTCTTTTTTCCCCTAATAATTTCTTTATCAGAGATATGTGGAAGAAAGTTCCAGCTGGAGATGTTACTTCACTAGATTTTACATAGTGCAAATTAGTTGGAGACAGTTGAAGCATACTGCAAAAACTAAATAGACAAAAACCAAAAATAATAAAAAGGGGCATCTGGCCTAGGAAGTCTTTGTTGATGTGGCACAGGGTTTAGTTATGAAATCTGAAAAACCTCAATGACTCCCTGTTCACCAAACTTCTGAGAAGCCAGAGCTCAAGGAATAAAGAAAAGCTAAACTGACTAACAGTATTTATCTGTCCTGGTAGCCTTGGGAAACAAAATCATGCAGATAAAAATGATCTGCCCAATTAAATATGCTGTGATTATATTTTATATTACAACTTGTCCTCAGTTTTAATGTCATGTAGATTTAAAGGGAAGGGAAATCTCTCTGAAGTTTCTATAATGAAAAGAACTCTATATTTTGGGTCAGATTATCTGGGCTCAGTTCATTGATCTACCACTTTTATTATTAATTTGATTTTAAACTGTTTCCTATCATATGAAATACTGAAAAGGTCAATGGAATTGAAACCTGTGTCTTAATTGTTACTTAATTTTTAATTTACTTAATTGTTACTTAAGTTATTTAATTTTTCTGAACCTCAGTTTTCTCATCTGTAAAATAGAGATGATAATATATTCATCATAGTAATTTCAGAAGGCAGTTGTAAGACTGAAATGGGTTTAATGTCATCTATAATGGAAATCTTAAAGCATTATATAACTATCAAAATACTTCTGATCACCTCCATGTTTCCATTTTAATTATGTTAATATGTGAATAATAAACATGTTTTCCGCTTTATGTGCATATCCTAGGGGAAAATTAAAATGAATAATGGAAAACAGTTTTAAAAATAAATGTAAGAATGAATAGATTATTATATCTGAGAATCTAAGTGAATAAGGTTTACCAAATACTGTAATATAAAACTTATAGTAAAACTATAAAAAGTAAAATACTGAAATACTTTAGGATTATAATACATTATATACATATTATATCTTTATCATAATGATGGGAAAACAACTTTTATTTTATTTAGAGAATTTCCAAGTACATGAAGAAGCAAATTTGGTTTAGTATTGATAAATAACTTTCTCTTTAGGAAGCTATTCCAGCTTTTAGCATTTGTTCCACCTAGCTCATTATATAGTGGTTTTTGTCCTCCTTCTAATAGGTGTTCATATATAACTTCCTTTTTATTTTTCTTATTTTGCTATTCTTCTTATTATTATTCCCTTAGATTGCAAACTAATATCAGATAATAACATCAGATATCAAGATAAGTGTTTAAAAATTGTTTCTAGTAATTTATACATTATTAAAATTTGTATAATCACACAAATGCCAAAACTAAATGTTTTTCCTTTTTCTATTGTCTCTTGTATTAAATACAATGAGCAACCTCATGATACTTGCTAGTTTCTTATTCAATGAAACTTTATGGGCCCCACTATAACAAGTCATATAATAAATAAATAACTTGATGCACCCAAATGAAGTTATTATTTCTGAATTTAGCACTACTTTTTTTATTGTAGTCACTATAAATTAAATTTCTGGGAGATAAAAAGCCATGGTAAGAGATTTATTCAAATAAAATTTATAATAATATCATTATGCTATATAAGGATTTTGTCATTCCTAAATATTCACTTATCTGAAGATTATTGTTACAGTCTCAGAATTTACCAGTTAATTTTAGTTTGATTTAATTCATTTGGATATCAGAAAGTATTATTGATGAAGGTAAAGTTTGAATGGTATAGACTTCCCTTCCTCCATTCCAGGAGATTAAAGAATTTTTACTTTTAAAAACTCCATGTATTTATCATTTGCTTAGCATGACATACACACACACACACACACACACACACACACACACACACACACATGCAATATAAGCTTTCACGATTTACCATGAAATTTTATTTGAAGCAACTGTCCTTCCCCCCAACAAAAATCAAGCCAACATAGATAAAATGAAAACAAGAAGATATTTTGTACTGACTATTATCAAAAAGGCACAGGGAAAGAATTTTGATACAGTGGGGAAGAAAAGCAATAAACCTTTTTAACACTTTCCTCAGAAGAGATTATAATCTCAACAGGTTTTTTTGCTCCAAGAACCCTGAAAGAACCCAAAGGTCAGTCTCTCTCACTTCCTCCCAGTCTTGTATATGCACTATCAGTCTGCTCCAAACTCTAATGTCCTTTGAACTTCTGTCTACCACAAAGAGGTTGGATGTCTGTGTGCTCCATTATTGTTAGTCGATCTCATTTCCAAGGTTGTTCCTCTTAAATAAAAAAAAAACTCTTGTTATGTCATTCATATCTACCTTCCTGTTCATCAGAATCCAAAACTTTTGTGTAGTCAGAAAGGAATTCTAATTCCTATGAAGAATTAAAATTATGATTACAGTAATTTTCCAATTCACAATTATATCTTGATAATTTTTAAAATGTTCATATTATAGTATAAAATCTGAAATTAATTAACAAAACCTTAACCCAGCTTTTGGTTTTTATCAAAAATAAATACTGATAATTTACTTTGGATTTAACATAATGCAACCAAACAAGAAATTATTTCCTTCTTACCATGTTCCAAGCACTTTGGTAAGTATTGATGAAATAAAGACAGAAAAAGGAAATGATCCCTGCCTCCAGGTAGTTTACATTTTACTGATGTTTAAATATCATATATAAAAACATATAACTACAAACTATACACAAGTATAAACAAATTAAATTCAGAGACCTGAAAATTTACCATTTAAAATTTGAATTTCCACATAAATTAAACAAATATTTTTTCCAGTATGAGACAATGATGGAAAGAGGAAAATAAATATTTTTCTTATGTAATTAGATGATCAAAGAATTTTACAAAATTTTAATAAACACCCTATATACTTTTAGATTCTAATCATAACTACAGCTTTCCTGTTTCTGTATTTAAAATTAACTGTTAGGGCACCTTAGCGACACACGTAATTTAGAGATAAATAATGAAACTCCACATTAATTAACTCATGTCTCTCCAAGAAAACTTCAGATTTATTTCTGGCTATTTATATGTGTCCAAGTTTCTTCATTTTTTTGTACTTTTCTCTCAGTTTGGTTATTTTACTTTTTTCTAGTGTTTTATATATATCTTCTGAAATGCCATTCAATTTGATATCCTTAATAATAATATGACTATGACAAAATCTATACCAATTTCTTCCTTCTATTTAATCTAAATCTGAGTTCATATATAAAGGTATGTATGTTTGTATAGATAAACATGTATATGTAAATTTCATACTACTGCTAAATGTATAATAAGACTATTTTTCTTCTTGTGTCTCGTGATTGTCAAAGTAGAATATCTTCTCTAACTTTTTTCTTGATGTTTTTCCTTAATCTTGTTTCTGTCTTTACAGTCTTCTTAGATATTAATGCTCTTTTGGTGCATAATTAAGACAATTTATCCTTCTCTAGTTTATTGAAACTGTTACCTCAACATTCCTTTCAGTATTATTTGTTTATTTTTTCTCCACTGACCGTCAATAAAAAGGATGCTATTGTTTGTCCTTTCTTGAAAGGGATATTGACATCAGGGAGGTGATGTCGTGACACCTAAGTAAATGGGATTTAAGTGGGAGAAGTCTGTGTAAAGTTTACCAGCCTTACTTTCTTCCTCCAGATCCATATGAGTTCAGTGGGTAGATATGAATAAGGATGATTTGAGATGACCCTGGATGCAATGGGAGACCTTGATTTTTAAACTAAGGTCATTAACAATTCTCAGTCTGACTGCAGCAATACTCATTCAGTGATTAAGTCTAGGTAATAATTAAGCACCTGCTATATGCATAGACAGCTAGGTGGTGCAGTGAATAGGGTTCTGGGTCTAAAGTGAAGAAGACCTATTTCTCTGAGTTCAAATCCAGACTGAGAAATTTCTTCTGGGTGATCTTAGGCAAGTTATTTAACTCTACTTTTCTCAGTTTCCTTGTCTATAAAATGATCTGGAGAAGGAAATGGAAAACCACTCCAGTATCCTTGTCAAGAAAACCACAAAATAGGATCACAAAAAGTTACATAGGCAGATGCATATAGAGTTGCAGAAAGGTAACTTTAGAGAGAAAACTAGTAGAATTTGGAAAAATCAAACTTTATGTAAGGTAGCAATTGATTTCAGTCTTGAAGGAATCCAGGAGTTCTAAGAAATTAAGGAAAGGAGAATGATCATTACAGGCATGGGTGAAAGTCAATGGAAAGACAAGTATGATTAGAGTATATAAAAAGGAAAGTAAATTTTAATAATGGAAAACTAGGAAGGGACTTATTTATGAAAAGTTTTATATTGAAAATAGTTTTCTTTTAACCTAGGGGTAATAGGAAGACATTAGAGTTTCTTGTCATGGTAATGCCGTCCATTTAGGAAGATAATTTTGACAGTAATACTTATGGATTGAAGAGATCAACTTGAAATAGGATGTCCAGGGGACGTAGTGGATAAAGCACTGGCTCTGGAATAAGGAGTACCTGGGTTCAAATCCATTCTCAGACACTTGATAATCACCTAGCTATGTGGCCTTGGGCAAGCCACTTAACCCCATTTGCCTTGCAAAAACCTAAAAAAAAATAGGATGTCCAAATAGGATATTGAAATAGCCCAGATAGATGTGTGGTGACTATCTTCATAGAAGAATACATTTATATATTTATATGCATGCATATATACATATATACAAAGATATGGATATATATATGTGTGTGTGATGTTAAAGTAAAAAAATAAGGAAGAGATTTGGCAACTTATTGGACATCTCAACTGAATGAGAATAGGTTTTAGACCTAAAGTGACTAAAGGATGTTGATGTCTTATATTCCAATAAGGAATTTTAAGCAATAAGGAAGAGGGGTTTGTTTGAGGAAAAGATTATCAGTTCTCTTTTGGATATTTTGTTTTTGATATGTGATATTATATATCTTATTCTGTACATTCACCACTCTGTCAAAAGACTCAGAGTTGTGCTATAGCCAATTCAATCTGGCTTTTGGGAGCAGCTGATAAATTTCCAATATATATAATTATATTTTGAAAATGGGGAGATGCAACATAACAGTGCTTGATTTATTGCTTTGTTGATTCTGACTTAAGAAATTGAAGGATGAAACACTAATAAGTTGATTAAATTTAAAGGTATATTTGACATTTCTGGAAAACCACTTGTTAAACATTTTTCATTACATTCCCAACAGAGAGCCTTTTCCATGACCAAATAGACAGAAAATATTTGGACCAATATTCAAACTCAGGTTTCCTAACTCCTTACATTACTATATTGAAAAGTACTTCCATGTGTGAATTGAGGAGTGCCCATGCTACCTTCATTTAAATTTATTTTGTATTATGGCATAATATAATCATATAACTTATTTGTTACATTTTAATTTTCCTTACATAACTATATATATATATATATATATATATATATATATATATATACACACACATATATTGCACATGAAAATAGATATATGTAAGCATGCACACAGATGGATTCAGTAGTATACAGAATATCAACTGGATACCTCCTGTTAATGAGAAATAATAAAATTAAAAGGCAACAAATTAAGAATGGATAAAAGGAAATTTTTCTTTGCATAATGTCTAATTAGCCTGTGGACCGTGTTCCCAAGGGAAATTATTGAAGCAAATAGTTTAGTCTGATTTCAGAAAGGATTAGACACAAAGAAGCAAATTTTTGAAAGCCACTTATAAATTTATGCCAGGAAATTTGCAGGGGAAAATGGGATTTGCACATTGCAAGTGTGCACTGTAGCATGCAGAGACCGAGGGTGAAAAAATTATGGGTTTGTATGAAAGGCTAAATTGATGTCACCTTTGGAAATTGGCTCCAGTTAGCTAAATATTCTAAAATTGGCACTGAAAATGGAGTATTTAATGAGGGGAGGAGGAAGACATTTATGAATAATCTTACATCTGAATAAACAATAAGAGGCTTTATTCTACTTTTATTTTAGAAAAGAGAGAGAAATAAAAAAACAGACAATTTTGAGGCATTCACTAAAATGATTTTGATGGAAGTTCAGAGTCAACTTAATATTCCAAACATCATAAAATAAGTAAGATCTCAGATTCAAGTAAGAATGAAATTTGAGGTTGTGAACTGGAGTAACTGGAAAAATGTTGATTAAATTGATATTAATATGAAAACTGGGAAAAAAAGGAAGTTGTAAGGAGGGAAGTAAAATCAGTTCTGTTTTGGACATGTTTGATTCATACACCAAGTCTGCATTGATGAAATAGTAGAGTTATATGATGTGGGACTATAGGTCAGGAGAGAGGATAATACATACACACGTATATGTATATGTATATAGACCTAATGCACACACACACACATGCACACATATCCAAACACATAATATACACATACATATATGTATACATATATATGGAAATATATAGAAATTATTGGAATAAAGATAGCTGAAGCCATGAAAACTTGATTAGATCATCAAGTGAGATAGAAAGCAGAGCAAAGTATTGCTAAGAATGACAGAACTATAAAAGGAGACTGATCATTGTCATTAAAGTAGCTAAATTAAAAAGTAAAAAATTTTAAAAATGCAATAAACAGCTCTTTTTAAATTTTTTTCATAATTCCAGAATGAGACTGAAATATATTTCCTCAATATTACAGTAAGAGTGTTTCAACCTAAAAGAAATAAAATATTTCATTGCCTGTTTCTTCTTAGGCGTACTCTGGAATGCATACTCCATAATTAATTTTTCCCACTTTTTTCTTCCTTTATAATTCTTTTCATCTTTTGTGACTCATTGACACTTGAATTCCACTTGAAGACATTACTCTTCTCAAGTCCCTTCCCAAGACTAATTCCACTTATTCTCAGCACTCTGGCTCAGTAATGGCTGCTGTTCTTCCAGCTTAGCCTAATTAGGGAAATCAGTCTCAAAAAAAAGGAGAATAACATCCAAAAAGAGGATGAATAATATCCAACTGGAAAGGAATTCAATAAAAGAGAAAATGAAGAATTTATCTAGTTCACTGAGGAATCAGGATTACTATATTCATTGAAGAGTTGATGACTGGTTAAAGAACTAAGTAGTAGAGTGAATGGATGTTAGGGTGAAAACGAAGAACAGATTTAGAAGTTTCAAGATATAAGGAAAGTAAGGTTTATAAATGATTAGATGAAGGAATTTCAGATTTTGTGAACAGGAACTAGAAATTTATCGGTGATAGTACAATCAAGGCATTATCTCTATGCATGCCAAGATACAAAATGGAATAGAAAATTGAAAAGTTGGAGTAATTGGTAATTTTGCGCATTCAAGGGAGCAAACCTGGTAAGAAAAAATTCTGAGAGTCAGACACATAAGTCAATGAGAAAGGGAAAAGAATGTCCTGAAATGAATCGCTAAAAACCACCAGGATCTGGATGGTGTAATAAATTTGGAAAACGTAACCCTTAAAGGAAGAAGGATTTCTGAGTGATGGTAGAGAGAAAGTATGGAAATGGCCAGGAGGATTAGGAAGTATTCTGACACCCTGACAATTCTACCCCCTTCTTCCCCCACCCCACCCCCATGATAGGACTATGAGTTTAAATAAATCTGCTAATAGAAAGGATGGTGAGAAAAGCAGGTTATCAGGAGGAACTGGGTCTTATTGAGTTTCAGAAGGTGAAAAAAAAAATAAGAAAGAGAGAGGTTTAAGGTGAAAATAATTTATTTTTTTCAATTACAGGGCAGAAAGTTCAGTGGGCATAAGTTGCAGGGAGGTTTGCAATGGAACATATGGGAATATGGTTCAGGTAGATAGAAGGAAGAAAGGAGGTGGTTTGGAATGGGAAGTAGATTTTTCTATATTGGCTTTCAGGGGTTAAAAATTAGAAATATACAGAGAGTATAAGGGGATGGGAGCATGCTAAACACTGAGGAGTGAGTACAGGTACAGTGTCAATGTTTGAGGAGAGGTCTATTAAGAGAAATATGATTAGATTTTACAGGTTCTGCCTTTGAGGTTCAATGTCAGGGAATATGGTGATATTGTGACCTGTGAGACCTCAGAAGTTGAGCCTCACAGAAGAATAAAGTATCATGTAACCCAATTCAGGATACTTTGGTGCCTTTCCTGATCTGGAGAAGTTCTTACATGGTGAATAGGATGGATTGAGGAATGCACAAAATCCTTCCTTTACTTAGTCTGGACTTTTGTTAAAATTTTGTCTTCTGGTCATTTTCAATATGACAAAGGCCAGAAATGAAACTGTTTTGTACTTTACCTCCTCCTCAAAGTTCTTATGTTAATGGAGTTAGGGAGCACAATTTGTCCTGGAGTCAGGAACTAAATTCAAATCTGGACTCAGATGCTTATTTGCCTAGAGTCTCTGAGCAAGTCATTTAATATCTGACTGATTCAAATTCCTCAGCTGGTGACAGTAATGGAATCTACCTAAAAAGGTTGATGTGAGGAGCAAATGAGATATTTGTAAAGAACTTAACCCAATGCCTAGCATATAGTAGGTGTTTAAATATTTTTCCTTTCTTTTCTTGCTTCATTACCAACAAAATGACCCTGATATTATTGTGAACAGAAGAATACAAGCTGCTATGCAAGGAAAGAACAACCTGCTTGCTTATTTATATAGCCTATCCTCTCCATGAATATCCTATGTTTATACTATCAGTAACAACTATCAGTTTCCCACAACAATATCAGACAAAAGCAGGCTTACTCTCATTGAGTGTTTTTTCAGTCTGTTTCATTCTAGATAAATTCAGAGAATGAACTTGAGCAGAGATATCACTTCTGTAAAAGCAAAGGTAGGTAGATACGGAATTAATAAAACCCAGAGTCCTAAGCATCAAACCTCTTAGATCATTGCTACTGAATTATTTGGAAGGAAATGATGATTGTAAACAACAAACAATGCTTGACAAAATGAGATTCCTTTTAAATGATAATATATAATATATATATATTTAAATTTAGAATAAATTTATTGTGACTATATCAACTGGTTATTATCCCTAACACCACCTAAGAATTTAAAAGATAAATTAAAAATAATTATAATAATAAAAGTTAAAAATAATTTTCATAAATAACAAAGCAATTTTATCTCTAGATATTATGCAATTCTTTGAATATATTTAGTATTTTATTTTTCCTGTGTTACAAGAAAAAATTTTTTCACATTTCTTTTTAAAATCTTGAGTTCCAAATTATCTCTCTTCCTCCCTCTTCACTTCTCCTTATTGAAAAGTTAAATAATTTTATATAGGTTATATATGTGTAGTCATGCAAAATATTAACATATCTGTAATCCTGTAAAACAAAACATAGGGAAAAAACTAAAAAGATAAAGAAGGTATTTTTTAAAAAGTGTGGTTCAGTCTGTATTCAGATACCACCAATTATTTTCTGGAGATAGAGATAATTTTACATCATTAAGCTCTTCAGAGTTGTCTTGGATCATTGTATTGCTGAAACAAGCTAAGTCATTCACAATTAATCATCTAACATTACTCTTACACTGAATGCAGTAAATTTCATTTTGCATTAGTTTATGTCTTTCCAGGTTTTTCTGAGAACATCCTGCTCTTCTTTTCTTAATGGATTTCATACCATTGCATAATGGCATTTCTTTATAATCACATACTACAATTTGTTTAGCTTTTCCCCAATTGATAAGCAATACCTCATTATCCAATTCTTTGCCACCAGAAAAGAGTTGCTATAAATATTTTTGCCTATATAGGTCCTTTTACTTTTATTTTTTAATTTCTTTTGAGATAGAACTAGTAGTATTACTGCTCAAAGTTTTTTTTTTTTGGGTGGGGTTAGGTTTTTTTTTTTTTTGGCAAGGCAAATGGGGTTAAGTGGCTTGCCCAAGGCCACACAGCTATGTAATTATTAAGTGTCTGAGACCAGATTTGAACCCAGGTACTCCTGACTCCAAAGCTGGTGCTTTATCCACTATGCCACCTAGCCGCCCCTCAGTTAGAGTTTTTATAACCCTTTGGGCCCAAATTGCTCTACAGAATAGTTCAATCACTTCACAACTACACCAAGAATGCATTAATGTGACAGTTTTCCCACACCCCCTCCAGCATTTCTCATTCGATTTTCCAATTTGCCAGTGTAATATGCCTAGGATACTACTTTAGAATTGTTTTTTTTTCTCTTAAAAAAAGTGAGTTAGAGAATTTTTTTAAATGTCTGTAGCTTTGATCTCCATTCTCCTCCTTATATTTCCTTCTCTTCCTATTTTCCTATATGGTAAGATAGATTTCTATACTCACTTGTCTGTGTATGTTATGGCCTCTGAGTCAATAGCTTCACTCTCTCCTCCCCATCTCCTTTCACTTCCCCTCCATTGTAAAATTTTTTTCTTGCCTCTTTTATGTGAGGTAATTTACCTCCTTGTACCTCTCCCTTTCCTTTCTCCCAATACATTCCTCTCTCACCCTTTAGTATTTATCATTTTAGATATCATTCCTTCCTATTCAACACATAGATGTTCCTTCTATTAATATATGCTCCTAACCACTGTCATAATGAGAATGTTTTTATTAGTTTCATATATCATCTTCTCATTTAGGATGGTAAAGAGTTTAACCTAAGTTTCCTATTATTTCCCTTTCCTGTTTACCTTTTTTTTTCTCTTGAGTATTTTATTTGAAGGTGAAATTTTCTTTTAGTTCTGATCTTTTCAACAGAATTGCTTGAAAGTCCTTAATTTCATTGAAATAAATGATTATATTCAGTTTTGCTGGATGAGTGATTCTTGGTGTAATCTTAGTTCCTTTGCCCTTCAGAACATCATATTCTAAGACCAACAATCCTTTATTATAGAAGCTGCTAAATCTTATTTTATTCTGACTGTGACTTCACAATGCTTGAATAGTTTCTGAATGCATGTAATAGTTTATCTTTGTTTCAGGAGTACTAGGATGTTGACTTTCTATTGCTTGGAGGATTCATTTTGGAACCTCTTTTAGGAGACAATTGGCGGTTAATCTGAACCAATTTCCATTAATAATTTCTTCAAAGATGATGTCTAGACTTTCTTTTTATCATGGCTTTCAGATAGCTCAATAATTTTAAAATGATCTATTATATATGTTTTCAAGTCAGTTATTTTTTTCAATGAGATATTTCAAATTTTCTTCTACTTCCTTCTATCTACCTGAACCATATTCCCATATGTTCCATTGCAAAACTCCCTGCAACTTATGCCCACTGAACTTTCTGCCCTGTAATTGAAAAAAATAAATTATTTTCACCTTAAACCTCTCTCTTTCTGTAAAATCTAATTTTCTTCTTCAAATTTTCTTCTAATTTTGGGGTTTTTTTCCTTTTTCTTTATTTTCTCCTAAAGCCATTAGCATCCAATTAATTCTACTTTATAAGGAATTATTTTCTTGAATGAAATTTTGTACATCTTTTCCAATTTGGTCAATTTTATTTTTAAGGAGTTGGGTTTATTTCAGTGAATTTTTATGTGATTTTTTTTCTGTTTGGCTATTACTGCTTTTAATGGCATTCTCTTACTCATTGACTTAATCATATATTTATTTATTTTATTTTCAACCATTTGTGCATGCATATTTCCGAGTTACAAAATTTGCTTCCACCCTTCTTTCCCACCCCCTCCCTTCAGTAGGGAACAGTCAGGTTAGCATTTTACACACACACACACACACACACACACACACACACACACACACACACAACAAACACATATATTTACAAATTAGCAATTCTTTGCATGAGGAATTAGGATCAAGGGAAAGAGATACATAAGAGATATTTTTATGAAGTATTCATCAGATTTAGTAGGGGTCTTTGATTTTTCCAGTGTGTTTTGTTTTGTTTTGTTTTGTTTTTCTTCTTCTGGTTGGCGATAATATAGACCATTACCAGTCTAATGCAGTTGTCCTATCTCTCTGGACTGTCTAGAGGAGTTGCATCCATCAAGATTGTTCATTTCGCAATGCTGTTGTTGATGTGTGCATTGTCCTTTTGGCTCTACTCCCTTCATCAGCATCAGATCCCGTAAGTCATTCCATGCTTCTTTAGAGTCCAACCATTTATGGTGCCTTATAGAACAATAATATTTCAAAGTATTCATGTACCATAAGTTATTCCCCAATTGAGTATCATTCCCTCAATTTCCAATTCTTTGCCCTACAAAAAGAGCTGCTATGAATATTTTGGAACATTTAGGACTTTTCCCATTTTTTTGCAAGTTCTTTTGGATATAGTCCCAGAGTTGGTGTTGCTGGGTCAAAGGGCATGAACAGTTTTATTGCTCTTTGGGCATAGTTCCATATTCTTCTCCAGAAAGGTTGGATCCATTCACAACTACATCAACAATACATCAATGTCCTTATCCTCCCACAACCTTTCCAACACTGATCATCTTCCCTTTTTTCTCATTTGGTGGGCATACAATTTTGCAAAATAGTTTTGAATTATTATTTTAGTTTCTTATTGGTGGTGAGTTTACCCTTTTCATTTTTGATACAGTTTATTTGGTTTTCAATTTTTATTTTTCTAAATAAGATTAACCAGAAGTTTATCTATTTTATTTATTTTTTAATAAAACCAACTCAGTTTTATTTATTAGTTCAATAACTTTCTTACTTTCAATTGTATTAATTTTTCCTTTGATTTTCTCAATTTCTAATTTGGTATTAAATTGTATATTTTAAATTTGCTATTTTTCCTAGTTGCTTAATTGCATGTTTAATTCATTGATTGCCTCTTTCTCTAATTTATCCATGTTGGCATTTAGTGATACAAAATTTCCCTTAATAACTGCCTTGACTGCATTCCAAAAATTTGGTGTGATGCTTCATCATTGTTATTGTCTTGGATGAAATTGTTGAATATTTCAATGATTTTTTTGTTTGATCCACTCACTCCTTAAAATTAGGTTATTTACTTTCCTATTAATTTTATGACATCTTTCCAAGGCCCTTATTATATGTAATTTTATTTGCATAATGATATGAAAAGTATAGTTAGTTGATTCTTGTTTATAATTCAAGGTCCTTTTCCCTCTGGAATAACATATTTTAGACCCACTGATCTTTTAATTTTGAAACTGATAAACCCTTCATAATCCTGACTGTGTTTCCTTGGTTTTTAAATTTTGTCTTTTTGATAACTTGCAGTATTTTCTACTTCATCTGAAAAATTCTATAATTTGGTTGCAATATTCCTTGGAGTTTTTATTTTTGTATCAGTTTCCTGAGGGGATTGATGGATTCTTTTAAGGACTATTTTGTCTTCTTGTTCTTTCATGGGAAAGGATGAATTTAAACAAAATAGAGGAGTTTCAGAATTTCCTATAAAAAAGAACAGAACTGAACCAAAAATTTGATCTTCAAATACTTTAACTCTCTTAAGACAATTGAAAACAGATTAATTAAACAGTGTAGACATTTCTGGAGAGTAAAGTTTACTCAGTGCTCACACCCTCCTTTCTTTCTCAACCACTTTAATGAGTACTTTTTGATCTATGTTGTAACCACACAAATATTGTAGAGATGAAAAGAGTTTAGTCTAATTTGGACAACATTTTTTTGCCTTTCCATTTACCTTTTTTATGTATGTCTTAAGTCTTGAATTTGAAGATCAAATTTTCTTTTCAGTTCTAGTCTTTTTATCAGCTAAGTTTGAGATCTCTTTCTAGGGATGATCAAGGGATTCTTTCTATTGTGTCTTCTTTTTCCATGATAATTTCATCAGAGATATTGTCCAGACTTTTTTTCTGGTTGTGGTTTTCAATTAGATCAATAATTTGTAAATTATATGTCGTGGATCTTTTTTTCTAGTTGGTCATTTTTCCTAAAATATATTTTACATTTTCTTCTATCTTCTTAGACTTTTGGTTTTGTTGGAAGGATTTTTTTAGTTTGGTATCCCACAGAATCATGAGTTTTCATTTGTCTAATTCTAGTTTGTAGGGCTTAATTTTATTTAGTCCATTTTTGTGTTTCCATTTCTTGTTGATTAATTTTATTTTTAGTTGAGTTGCTTTCCTTTTCCAGTTGGTCCATTTTATTTTTTAAAGGACTATTTTTATAATTTTTTTTTTTGCTTTTATTTTAATTTTGAAGTTATTGTTTTCTTCAGTCAGTTTTTCATAATTCTCCTGCATGACTCTCATTTCTTTTCTCATTATTTCTTCTTCCTTTCTTTTTTGGTTTTGAAAAATTCTTTTTGAGCTTTTCCAAAAGATCTCTTTGGAATTGAGACCAATTCATAAGCACATTGAAGATTTCATTTGAAGTCATATTGTTACTGCTTTCCTCTTCTGTGATCACTATTTTTTCATCCCTAACAGAATAGTGACTTTCTATGGTTGATGCTCTTTTGCTTTTTTTTGTTCATTTTGATAATTGAACTGTGCTCCCAAGGTAAAGGATTTATAGTCCTAAGCTTTTTGGTGATTGAAGCCAGGAGTCTGGTCCCTGACTTTCCACTCTGGGAAATTCTATTTTATGTGTTTTATTTCCTGCCCTAGGGTGGCCCAACACTCTGTGAGCATCCCATGGATCAAATATTGCTTTCCAGGCTGAGGTTGGGACCTTTCTTGCTTGTTTGATGAACTGGCACCTGTTACTGCATTGTGGTTAAATGCCTCCTGCTGGCTTCCCAGTTTACCTGCATACAGTGGACTACACTCCCCTTTTACCCATGTGGGACAGACCTTTTCCTGATTTCCTCCCTGAAATCTCACTGAAAATTTTTTCACTGCTAATTCTTTTGGCTTTTTTTCTAATTTTTTTCCTTGTGCTTTTGTGGGTGGTGGGGGAGTTCTCTTTTGCATCTTCTTAGAGACTACATTCAAAGTTCCTTCAGGAAAAGTCCTAAGAGTTTCCTACCTTCATGCCACCATCTTGTCTTTATCTGTAGTTTGTTTCCTAACATATTATTTTAATCAGTATCTTTTTATGCATCCTTCATTTTCAATAAGATGTTGATTTATTTTTCATGATTTCCTTCTATCACTCTTATGTTTCTTCTGATTTTTCCCTCTACATTGCTTACTTGATTTTCAAAATCATTTTTAGCTCTTCTGTGGCCTTAAACAAATTTATATTTTCAGTGGAGGCTATAGATAAAGGAAATTTGATTTTGTTATATTCTGAGTTTATGTTTTGATCTTCTTTGTCACCATAGTAACTTTCTCAGATAAGAACTTTTTTTCTGTTGTTTGTTCATTTTCTCAATTTCTTGATGTTTAACTCCTTGTTAAAGTATGACTCTGCTTCAAGGTTGGAAATATCACTGCCCCAAACCTTCTGGGGTTTTATGCAGCTGTTTTCAGCTGTAAGATTTCAGTTTTTCTAAGGTAATATGATCTAAGAAATGTACATTTACTATTCTTCTGGCCTATGCTCTGGTCTGTGAATGAGTGAGCTAATGAAGGGGGAGTGGGTGAGTGAGTATTCTTTTCCTTCCTGAATCTATGAGGAGTGCTCCTCTTTGCCTTGGGACTGCTACCTAGGACATCAACATGAATTTGCATATGGGCAAAGCAACAGAATCCTACCTCCGTGCTACAAAATAGACTCTTATGAGTCTCCTTTTCAACAGTTGTTCAATCCCTCTTACCAACTATGAGCTGAGATCTCTTGAAGCAGCTTCTGCTACTGATGATTCAATAGTTTCCAAGGTCTGCACCTAGCTTGCTGGGGTAGGGGCTGCAGCAGATTGCTATACTCTCACCTAAGTGCAACAGACTTTGCTGCTCATCTAAATTGTCTTTGGTTGGAAAATTATTTCACCCTGTTTTTGTGGCTTCTGCGTCTTCAGGAGTTATTTCATGTCATTATTTCATAGTATTCTGTTATATTTTAAGGAGAGTTCAGTTGAATCTCTGCCTTTACTTCACTATCTTGACTCCTCCCTCTAAAGATTATTTTTAAATGCTAACTTCAATCTAGAGATGCAAGCTAACTCACTGCTTCTTTTATTTTTTTTTATAAATGTTATTTTACTTTTTCTAATCACATGTGAAAATATTTTTCAACTTTCATCTTTTTGTAGGGTTTTTGAGTTCCGCATTTTTCTCCCTCTTTCCTCTCCCTACCCACTCCCCACCCCACAATAGTCAGTAATCTGAAATAGGTTGTACATGTGCAATTTTATTTAATATATTTCCATATTAGTCATGTTGTTAAAAAAAGAATCAAGACTAAAGAGGGAAAATACCTGAGGAAAAAATTTAAATCAAGTTTAAAAAAGTTAAATTAGCATGCTTTAGTCTGCAATCAGACTCCCTAATTGTTTTTATTTTCCTATATGTGAATGGCATTTTCCATCCCAAGTCTCTTAAAATTGTCCTTGATCAGTGAATTGCTCACTGCTACTTTTCTAATGAAGGTAAGTAATTATGAAAATTTCTTGTTCAGTGATAGTTGAAAAGAGATACTTTAAATATTTGTTGTGATTAGAGCTGTTCCACATGGTTCATATTAAAAATTAAGTCTACAGTGAGTTCCATGTGATTATTTTCCAGAACTAACTTAAGGTTGTTCCCTGGAAAGAACATCTTAGAGAAGATGAATAAAACATGGCAGAATCTTTTAAACTAAAAGCACTGGAGCTTGGAAAGAGCTGAAAATTATAATTAGTCTTTTTCTACCTTTTCTTATATACTGTTTTAGAAATCACCCTAGGAGGTTTAAAATTTAGTCCCCTTACATTGCCAGTTATTGAAAACTAAACTAAGTTATTTACATGAAATAGTTTCTGCTCAAATATTCCTATGAATCTATAATCCCATCATTATAGATAATTTCTCCAGTAATGCAAATGTCAGCCTGTTCATACCAGTCTATCCATATTCACCCACAAATTGGTCGTACAATATACAACTTAAGTGTAAGTGGGATTGTTCAAAATTTCCTGTTGTCCTGTTTCATTGCATCATAGATTTTTACTTGTTTGTTTTTAATATCACCAAGGGTCTGAAGACCTTTCTGGTCTAGCAGTACCTCAGGCAGACTAAAATCTACAAAGTCTTCAAAGATAATCCCCATGAGAGATAATGTCTGCTTTCTAAGAACTAGCCTCATAGTGAAAAAAATTTCAACAGTAAACTGGACACTTGATAATAAATTATGAATCCATGAAATTCCTAATTAAAACAAAATTCTGATTTTTTTAAAAAATTGAAAACAAGATTCAGTAATTCAGTGATCTTGGGTCAGTGCAAAATCAACTCTACTATTAGGGAAAAACTCTAATGGGATCCAGTCAACACAAATCCAGTACTAAGTAATTTGGATTGATTTCCAAGGTCTTGCCAGGCTTCTGAGTTATTGCCTTGGGTATTAGAAGGAAAAGGAATTGTGGTAAATTTATAACAGCATTGATTTGGGAATCAAAAATCTGGGTTCATTTCCCACCTCTGACAGTACCTGTATAATGTTTGACTAATTTCTTAACCTCCTTGGGTTCCAGTCTCCTCGTATATAAAATGAAGAGGTTTGACTATATATCCTTTGAAAATTTTTGTAACTAACACAAAGTAATCAGTAAATGAATATTTATTAAGTATCTACTATATTTCTGGCATTGTATTAAGGATACTTTTGTTGAGTCATTTTTCAGTCTTCTCAATTCTTTGTAAAACAATTTGGAGTTTTCTTGGCAAATACAGTAGTTTGTCATTTCTTTCTTAAACTCATTTTACAGATGAGAAAACTGAGGCAAGCAGAGTTAAATAGTAACTTTGTAGTAAGTATGTGAAGCCAGATTTGAACTGGAATCTTCCATATTCTAGGACTAGTATTCTATCTACTGTGCCAACTGACTGTGCTCTGGAAATGTAAAGGAAGGGAAAAAGTAAAAACAAAGCAAAATCAAAAAGGTGCTACTTTCAAAGAGTTCACAGTCTAATGGCAGGCACTTAGCAAATACCTCTTGATATGACACCTATCATGCTATTCCTCTAATACCTTTCCTTGGCTTTGGAAATGACCTTGGGTCTTCAAAGAATACATCAATGAAGTACAACTTCTATTGGTGCTTGAAGTACAAACCTTAGCAAGCTAGAAAAATTTTTTTTTTGCTTGTGCAAATTTCCAAAACACTGGATACATTTGAATTCACTCCAGTCAAATTAAAATAACTTGATAATCTGAATTTAATTTAGTGATGAATTTCTCTGTGTAAAAAATTGAGTCAAATTTAAACGAATCTCTCCATTGTAAGCCTTGTGTAATTACCACTATGCATGCTAATTAAAATTATGTATATTTTATTTTTCTAAAAATAGTTGATATAATTCAATATTTTGTGAAATGAATTTGTTTAATGAACAAATGAGAATGAAGATAATATTCACTATTTAGCCTAATGTCCAAGCTTTCAGTATGATGCTAATAGGCTTCACATAACAGATAAATAACTTTAATGATTAAGATATTGAACTAGGTTCTGGAAGACGTAATCATTCAAAATTTGTATATGATGCTTGAAACTAGAATACACATGCACAAATATATATATATATATATATATATATATATATATATATATCTTTCAGTCATTCATCAAGTACAAATAATGTTTTCATACATATATGTATGTATATACATACATATATATACATATATATTCATATACATACATAATATCTAGTTATTTGGGTCACTTTCAAGGACAGTATTTAAAGAAATAATTGATATCTCTCTAACCATGAAGTCTGCTGTGTAATTTATATAGGAATGAATGCGAAAGGTATACTGCAGCGAAAAAATATTTGTGGAATTGGAAATAACTCTCAGAATGGTGAAATGTATAGAATAAAATATACATGGCAAATTTAAGTATGTAATTTTTTATTTTTTATTTTTCTAAGTACATGTTATAAAAGTTTTTCAAAATTTATCTATATGCCTATATATATTTTAAGGTACATAATTTCCTTCCACCTTCCCTTTCCATGTCCGACTCCTCAGTGGCAGTCAGATTAATATTGTATATGCACATTTATGTTAAACGTGTTTGCGGATTAGTCATTTTTGGTATGAGGAATTAGGATTAAGGGAAGGAGATACATAAGAAAAATTTTTAAGTGATTCCTTCAGATACTGAAGGATTTGTTTTAGTTTAGTTTACTTTTGTTTTCTTCTTCTTCTTCTGGATGGGGATAGCTTTGCCCATAGCCAATCTAATAGGGTTGTCCTAGTTCTCTGAACTGCTGAGAGGAGTTGCATCCATCAAGGTTGATCAGTTCATAATGTTGTTAATGTGAAGAAAGTTTTCTTGGTTCTGCTCCCTTTGCTTAGCATCAGATACTGTAATTCATTTCATGCTTCTCCAGAGTCCAAATATTTATGATTTCTTATAGAAAAATTGTATTCCATAATATTCATGTAACATAGCTTGTTTAACCATTCCCAAATTGATGAACATTCCCTCAATTTCCAATTTTTGCCACTACAAAAAGAGCTGCTATGAATATTTTGGAACATGTAGAACTTTCCCTTTCTTTTATGATTTCTTCTGGATATAGACCTAGAATTGGAATTGCTGGGTCAAAGGGCATGAAAGGTTTTATTGCTCTTTAGGTATTGCTCTCCCGAATATTTGGATCAGTTCACCTGAATGTGTAATTGTTATAAAAAATGAGGCTCAGAGATGCAATTTTTAAAAAATTAACTAATGTTTATTAGGCACTTTTTTTAAAATTCATTTTGTCAAACTTTACTAGATTGGGAAGAAATATTGAGACATAGCTATTTTTTTCGGGGGGGGGTAACTTGAACTAGTGTTGAGAACAGAGTGTATGCTTTCCAAAAGTACTAATCTAAAACTATAAAGCTATAAATGAATGAAACAAATAATATTTTAATTAAAGAAATATGTGATGAGGGTGTTGTTTATAGTAGGCACTTAAATATTTGTTGAATTGAATTGAAGTTGCATTCAAAAAATATAATCTTGTAATATGACTGGACAATGAGACATGAAAAGAACGAAAAAGGAATCAAGTTTTGGAAGATAATGAGATAAATTTCAGACTGTCTAATTTGAAAAGACCATAAGTTTGGTACAGCAAATAGTTGAACCAGAGAGATAGAGTAGATGGTTGAAGATATATAGCTTAATTTTGGGATAGAGCAGAGGTCTAGTGATGGCCATTTGGAAGTTATTTAGTGTAGAGAACTCTGAAAAACCTGATGAGAGTTATGATTGAAGTTGTATAAGTGACCAAGGACAGTAAGATACTGAAGAGCATTATAGCCACTCTCTGGAATAATTCCCATCAGACAAAGAAGTTAATAAAAATGCCCTTACTGGAAAAATATATTGCATTATATTAAAAATCTCCTAGTTATTAATGCCTCATATCTGTTTTCCTACTTTTATTGCTCTACTCCTATGGGTCATATAGTTATTCACTTTTATATCTAATTTTTAACCATGTATATTGCTTTATATTGTTATATCCATGATATGCTGGCTCTTCTATGTTTCTGATTTTAACTTACTGTTTTACTTTGACCTTTAGTATCTGAATTTTCCCTTGAATCCTGACTGATAACCTGTCTTGATTTTTGGGTTCACTGGAGTCATGGACTTTTGCCAAGATAAGCCCCCTGCTTTATGAGTTTCTTTTCTTGTCCTCTCCATATAATTTTTTAAGTAATTACCCTAATGTCTTCATTGATAGTCACTAGGGAAAAACTGAAAGTCAGGCTAATTCTCATTCTCTAAGCTGTGCTTTCAACTCTGCTTTAACACTACTCATTCTTCATCTTTAGTTCCTATCCATGACTTTTCTCCTTTTGCTCCTAACATACTCTTTCTATTTTTTCCAACTGTGGTTCAAATTCACATTGCCATTCCTGGAAATCAGATGTATAAAGTGATCCTAGACTCATCTTCCTGAGTGCAAATTCGACCTCATATGAGGAAATTTTTCCTTTGTTCTCAAAGACTAACTGTGACATCAGGGAAAGTAATGCCATGACAAGTACATGTATTAGATCTGAATAAAAGGGAGCTGTGTTAAGTCACAAGCCTCACTTTCTCCTCCAGAGACATCTGGGTCCAGTGGCCAGAGATGAATTTCGCATGACTGGAGATGACTCTGGATGCAAGGCAATCAAGATTAAGTGACTTGCCCAAAGTCACACAGCTGGTAACTGTCAAGCGTCTGAACTGGATTTGAACACAAAACCTCCTGACTCTAAGGTCAGTCCTCTATCCATTGTACCACTTAACTGCCTCTATACCAGCCATATGACCATGGGCAAGTCTCTTACCTCTGTTTACTTCTGTTTCTTCATTTAAAATGAACTGGAGAAAGAAATGGCAAACCATTCTAGTATATCTTTGCCAAGAAAACCCCAAAGGAGATTTTATGAAAAATTGGATATGACCAAAAATAAACTAGCTGAACAACTAAGTAGTTAAAATGGATTGGAGAATTAACAAGAGGCACCTAATTTTTTTTGGGGGGGGGTTCAGTCAATGAAGGTAAAAGCCAATGGCAATAGAGAAGAGAAATCCCACAAACATTTTACAGTGTTTTAAATATTGAGTTACTAAGGTTCACATTGGGCTCCCTATCTTGGCAGTAATAGACAAAGACATACTCATTAGCTAAAAGGGATCCTCCTCTACCAAACATGGTTAACTGACCACAACCAGTTATAGAATACCTATGAATGTACCATATTGTCTCCAAAACCCTTTCCTCACACGTCATCATGACTCCCAGAAGCAATTTCTCCACCTTTGCACCTAAAGAGTTACATCAGTCGAGCTTGGTGACAGATAGTTATTTTCTAAACTTTGCCATTTCTTCTTAAAATACTGAGGCTTGGACAATTAGGTGGTGCAGAGAATAGAGCACTGGGCCTGGAGTCAGGAGGACCTGAGCTCAAATCCAACCTCAAACAGTTATTACATGGCCTGACTATGTGACCTTGAGCAAGTCACTTAACCCCATTGCCTTAAAAAAATAAAAAAGGGGACTGATTTCTGAAAGAGAGGAAAAATAGAGAAAAAAATCCTACATCTCCATAATAGTAAATCATTATTAATATAAAAGAGAAATAATTATGTCTCTCACATACCATTACATGTACATTTACTTATTTAAAATGCTGGGTCTTTATTAAAATAATAAGTTGTTATAATTTCAACTTTTATTCCTTTTGTCCTATGCCTGACCTCTAAGGGGGAAGTTAGAACAAGTTGTGACATGCAGAGAAGAAAAAAAGAAAGAAAAAAAAATTAAATTTTAGAGTAATCAGATAATGGATAATTAATCACTGAATAATTAGAATAGAGATGTAACTAATAACAATAGTTATAAATTTTAACATTGAACCACAGATAAATCAAATTATTACAGATGTTAATGAAGTAGATATTTGATTTGCTACATTTGGATCATCTTTTCCAAGTATAGTTCATTCTATCCTTTCTTTTTCCTGTTACTCTTTTCCTTCTGTGCTTCTTCCTTCTTTTCCTTTCTAAAATGTTGTCATCTAATTCATTCTGTTCTTTAAGACCTTCATTTCATTTTGAGAAACTTTTGGGTCATTCACCCATTTATTCACACGCATGTGTCTACTGTCTTACAGTGAAAGAAGGGAGTAGGAGAATATTTTAAAATCTGACTCCAAATCTAATATTCTGTTCAGTACAATGAGGTGTGCTGAGTATACCATGGTATCTCCTTTGGGAAAATATGATCTACTTTTAAGTAACTACATTATTTATGTCACTTCCAAAGATTATTATAAGTAAGTGTCAATTTGTTTCAAATGAATTTTTACAAGACGATGAGCAAATTTTCAGAAAATCATGAAATGAGGTAAAGTCTGGGGGGAAAGTGAAAAAAAATATGCTCTTGTATCACCCACAATAGCTCTGGTATGAGGTCTGGACATGAACTTCTGAGAGTCAGGTTGGGTAGAAAGATACACCTAAACATGCAAGGTTGGGAAGTGAAACTCTACCAACTTTATTTTTGGAAACTCAGACTTTTTTATAGCGAAAACTTATCTCAGGAATGACCAGTTAAAGGCGACCCAGTTTCACAGTTTCCTGGGTAAATTTATAATATTTGCTCTTAGAAATCTGCCTAATTCTCTATCATAAAAGCCTTTTACAACCATCTCCAGAGCCACAGATACCCCAGTCAAGGTTCACTGGTGAGACAATGGATCCATACAATGAGCAATAATCCATACATATCTTTGATGGAAAATGTCACCAAGGATATGTGAATATCACTCCCAGGGCCTGGCCCTCTACACTATTGAACAAGGGTCAGTTACAATTCTGAAAAAAAAGAGAATACTTGATGTGGAAAGGATATGTTTCAGTCTGTGGACTGATTAAACTAAATTATTTCAAATGTTCACTAGTGTTAAATAAACCCTGATAATTAGATGAGATTCATGAAACAGATGTTGATGCTTCAGTATGAAACAGTGATTTATTTATTTATTTGTCTGTTTGTTTATTTATTTGCAAGGCAAATGGGGTTAAGTGGCTTGCCCAAGGCCACACAGCTTGGTAATTATTAAATGTCTCAGGCCAGATTTGAACTCAGGTGCTCCTGACTCCAAAGCCGGTGCTCTATCCACTGCACCACCTAGCCACTCCAGTATGGAATATTTATTATGGAGAAGATTAGGGAGCACTATTAGCAGAACAACAACTCATACATAGTATGACCTAATGCCAGTTTGATTTTTCCAAGTCCCTCCTTTCCTCTTCCTGAGATGTCATTGTTTTTGTGGTAAAAGGATACAAGCTATAAATCATCCTCACCCAGTTACATGACTGAAGTCACTTAACCATTTGTGAATTATTGAGAATGAGCAATAATTTTGAAGTATTTCATTTTGTGGCAGCTAATGGGCAACTAATAGGAAATAACTTCTCATGAAACTTAGTTGATCCAGCGTATCTTATTTTGACCAAATAGGACTAGACTGAACTGGTTTCCCTAGCTTTAGAGACTTACCTCAATTAGCTAATGCTAGATTTTGTGCTATATATATATATATATATATATATATATATATATATATATATATATATATGTTTGTGTGTATGTACATATACATATAGATTCATTGCTCTCTTTTGTTGTTATTATTTTTTTAATTTTGTGGTTTTGGAAAGGGCAAATTTTCCAAGATAACATGCAAAAGTTGTAGAATACTTGTAAGGATCACACGTTATTGACTATTAAAGATATCAAAGCAACTATTGATGCTATGAAATAAATAACATTAAAGTTTTATGGGGGTGGCTAGGTGGCGTAGTGGATAAAGCATCAGCCTTGGAGTCAGGAGCACCTGGGTTCAAATCCGGTCTCAGACACTTAATAATTAACTAGCTGTGTGGCCTTGGGCAAGCCACTTAACCCCATTTGCCTTGCAAAAACCTAAAAAAAATGCTGCAAAAAAGTTTTATAATAACAGAGAATCAGTTACAGTTAAGTGCAAAAGAAAAGTTTGGTCAAAAATTAAAAATATACTTTCACAGGAAACTAGCAATAGTTACAGATGTATCTATTGCAACATAAATTTTTGAAGTTAGAGGAACAATTAACTTTTAAAAAAATAACAGTTAACATGATTAGTTATTGTTGTCATAGGCAAGAAAATACAAAGATTGGAAGGCTTAAGATTAGAAAAAGGTAAGTTTTACTGATAAAACTAAATTTTTTTATTCAAGACTTTAAAAAAATTTTAATCAGAAAAAATTCAATTGAACTTGTAAGATTTTGATGTCTTCCTCTGAACCACTAGCTAATATTTTTAAAAAACTTCCTTTGGGATTGGAAGTCCAGATCCCATAGAAAGATGAACTTTTATAAATAAATTTATTTTTTCAGAAGCAGAATTATCTAAAATTGGAGAAATTATCAAATGAAAATAGAATAACACATACTTGTACTATAACACACTTCAGGAAAGACTAAGCTTTTTTTTTCTTTTTTCTTCTCCAAAAGTTGAAGATAATCATACTTCAGTGATCTTGGAATGTAATTTATTTAAATAAATTTATAATTGATAAAATGTTTCATTTTATATCTTTGCTATAGACAATAGAGGTGACTAAAATCATTATCTTTTAAAGCTCTTCTCAAAAAAATTGTCAATGGACTTATTCAAGCTTCAGCTGTACTATTAAACATAGTCTTATCTGCAAATTCAGCCCCAATATGTACTGTTATGGCTTCTAGCAGAAACCCAAGAGTAAGACTTTATCAAGTTGGATTTTTTTAAATAGACATACCTCTAATGATTACTCTGTAAATCATTTCATGGTACTCTGTACCATTTTGATTCTACCCAGTTATAGAATCTGTTCCTAATTTGTACATAAGATAAACAAAGGATTACTTTCAGAAAAAAAGAAAAAGAAAAACTGTGGGTTATAATCAGAGTTAGGCACAGAAAAATGAAAGTTCATCAAAGGCAAACTTATCCAATATGATAGAATTGTAGTTTCATGGTGAATAATTTAAGAATGTATTTTGAAATCTTGTGAACCCATTACTGAATTATTGAAACAAATGAGTGCAGCAAAAGAAGGAATATATAATACCAATATTTTTTAAGATGAGAAAGATATAAATTATTAATAAACAACAAATGTAGTTACTTTAACTTATTTTAGTTAGCTTATCTAATACTGTAAACAGCATCAGTTCAGTACCTGGCATATAGAAAGCATTCAACAAAATCTCATCAAGCATATTCAATGATATTTTCATTAAAATAAGATTGGATCACCTTCATGTTTTAAAAAAGCTGTTGGTAAGTCCTTTCACATATGATAGCATATATACTTTCTTTAATTTGAAATTAATGTACTGTTCAGTTTAAAAAGAATGTTGACATATCAGCCTAAAGAAAGGGGAAAATCATTCTTGACTAGTGAAAAAATATTTTCCTGTACAAATATGTAATAATGAACATAAACAGTAAAATATGTTTTTCACATACTTCCTCATACTAACATAACATAAAAAGTTAATGTACTTAAATCATTTGGGCTACTACAAGTCTGATCATGCAGAAAAAAATTTCAACTTAAATTTCAAATATATATATATATATGCACATTTTACATATATGTATATATAAAACATCTATATTTGTATATGTTTATACACACATATATATTTGCACATGTATATATGTACACATTTGCACACACATATACATCATTTTTGCAAGCTCAAGACTAAGGGTTGTATTTTTTTTTAAATGTGAACCATAATTCCTCATTCTTTAGGGCTAAGCATGTGTGGATTTGAGATTAGAATTGAGCCTTAAGGAATTCCATTCATGCTTTGCTTCCTTTCCTCCATCACTACTTTCATGAATGAACAATCACAGCACTGTATGTTTAAATCACTTAAAACCTTCCTTTACAAGTAGTCTTATATATTGAAGAAAATTTTTAAAAATGGATAAAAGTAACATTTGTATCTAAACCAATTTACCTTGCCAAGCAATTTTTGTTTCTTTGATTCTTTTCTTTTTTGAAGAAATATGTATTTAAATAGAGGACTTTTACCCTCAGAATCAAGCTTTTCCTTCTGCCTTTTCTTGCAGTAAGAACCTTAATCCTCTATGTTTAATTTGATTGGGAAAGAAAATCCAGTTTCAAAATTCAGTATAAGATTGTGCACTAAGAAAAAAAATTATGTTTGATGTTGTTTTTGAAAGTCTTAAATATCATGTAAATATTTTGGCCTCAAATAAAGTCAACTGTATTTGTGTTTAATAGCTTCACGTTTAATTTTTATAATGCAAATGTACAAACATGCATAATGATTTTGAGAAATATGACTGAATCTCTTACTTTTTCAGAATTATATACTATAGCTATAAAACTATGATAATGATAAATAAATCATAAAACACTTTAATATCACCACTTTTACCTGAACACATTAACATATTTTAAAGATGTGTTCATATCCCAGGAAACTTTTTAAATTATTTACCTGGAAAAAATGCAGTAAATCATGTGTGGAGAAAACAAACAAATACAAATAATGTTTAGGGGTCAGCTGAAATCTACAAATCCAAGAATTTTAAGAGACTTGGAACTTTGCCAAAATGAGTTTATCCATCTGTAATTTTGAGTTCCTTTTTAGGGTAAGACCATTGAATGGACAAATGGGTACATACTTATTTACTTAAATTCCCCACAAAACTGAAAAGAAACAAAGGAAATAAAAAGGAAGCAAGTTGAATCTAAAATAAAATAAAATCTAAAATATTTTTCATACTTGAAATAGGATTATAATGACTGAAAGCTGGTCCATGTCACATAAAAAGTAATATGGTTGTGAGAGGATTGGAAGTTTAGATTTAAAAAGAAAACAGACTCATCCTTCTTCACTGACCTCCATCTTCTTGTTTGTGAAGTCTTTTTTTTCCTAATTGCTTTGGGCAGGGACGGAGGGAGTGGTGTCTTTCTTGCCCTAAACTCTCACTTGGGTTTCCTCTCACTTGAGTTTACCTGAGCCACCGGACTCTCCAGGAAGCATCTCCATTCAAACATTCTCATTCTACCACTTAAAACTACTTAATAAAATATAATAATAAGATTCTCATTTAACTCAGAATGCCCTAGTCAGGCACCTTAAAGAGAATAAATACCCTACATCAGTAATTTGAATATTTTATATATGTGTATGTGTGTGTGTGTAAAAGTATGTATATATGTAAGAAAATGAAATAAGAAATCTAAAATGCTATGTCATTTTGGAGGAGAGGGAGATTTCATAATAATAGTGTTTAGGAAATTCTTTAGGGGTGATATAGTATTAGACTTGGGCTATGAAATTTAATAGGGAGATTGGGAGGGTGGAGTGCAAAGGGAACAACATGAACAAAGATAGAAGATAATAAGTAGTATAGTTTCATACAAATATGGTTCATCTCATCTACAAATTAAAATTTCAATCTATCAAATCTGTCAACAGAGCAAATTCTTATAAAATCTCAATGCCATTCCATGAACTGAACTAGATTTGGAATGATGCTCAATTAATCAAATGCCCATAACCTATTATGATATGGCCAATATCTTGCCTACCCATTTTGGATAAACTAAATTTTTTGTTTGGTTTGGTTTGCTTGTTTTTATTTGTTTTTGTTTTTGTTTTGTTTGCTTTTCCAGAAGGCAACAAAGATAAGATTTTGCCTTAGGGTAAAGCAATGTTGGGCCAACTGGGATAGAGCATTCTGGTAGCCTCTAGTTATATTATATTCAAGGGTCCAATCACAAGAAATTAGAGCCCTCCAGAATTGACATAGATCCTAATACATCTAGAATTATTGTACCCTGACTGCTGACAAGACCTTTCCATATATGGAGAAAACTTCGAGTTAAGTACTACTGTATCTTTCCTAGGATAGGACAAAATAAACTTCATTTTTAAACTTTTAGTGACCTACAAGTTTCTTTATTTTGTCTCAACATCAAACTTGAATTACTATGGTCTCCCTAAGAAACAGAGATGAGCTGGGAAATATTAACAAATGACTCAAAAAATACACAACAGGGCGGCTAGGTGGCACAGCGGATAAAGCACCGGCCTTGGAGTCAGGAGTACCTGGGTACAAATCCGGTCTCAGACACTTAATAATTACCTAGCTGTGTGGCCTTGGGCAAGCCGCTTAACCCCAAGTGCCTTGCAAAAAAAAAAAAAACCTAAAAAAAATACAACAGACCCACCTTAAATTTTAACCTATAAAGCAAGAGAACAATGTATACATGAAGAACATTGTGAAATGGAAGCAGCTCTTCTCAGCAGTCAAGAGAGCTAGGACACCTGTATTAGATCTTCTATGGGCTGTGTTACCCCCATCCAGAGGAAGAAAAACAAAACAAAACAAAACAAACGCAAAAAATACAACCCTTCAGAATCTGATAAACACTTCAAAAATTATTTCTTATATATCTTTCTTATAACCTTAATTCCTCATACCAAAAGCTAAAAAAAATATGTAAACAGATTTAACAAAATATGTATGTACAATGCTAACTTGACTGTTCCCTGCTGAGGGGAAGGGGGGGGGTGTGAAAAGGGAGGGTGGAAGGAAATTTTGTATCTTAAAAATATACACGTGCATATGGATCCAATTAAATTTTTAAAAAATTTAACCTATATTATTGACATATTCTCCATTACTTTTTGAAAATAAATCATTCACCAATATAATAATCCAAATTCTGATTCATGACATTTGTCAGTTTCTGACATGTAAGTACTCACACTAAATTTTAACAATTAACCCTTTGCCAGCTTGTTTTAGCTGACCCCAAGAGAGGAAATTAACAACTGGCGTAGGCCTACAGAATTTTTAGCTCAGAATGACTTTAAGAATAATTTGGTTGAAAAACAAACTAGATGATTTTGATTACATTAAATTAAAAAGCTTTGGCACAGACAAAACCACTGTAACCAAGATCAAAAGAAATGTAGTGAATGGGAAAACAACCTTTAAAATTAGTATTTCTGACAAAGGACTCATTTCTAAACTATATGGAGATCTGAGTCATTTAAAAAAAAAACAAGCCATTCCCCAATTGACAAATGGTTAAAGGTTATGCAAAGGCAATTTACAGGTGTGGAAATCAAAGCAATCCATAGTGATATGAAAAATTGCTCTAAATCATTACTTATTAGAGAAAAGCAAATTAAAGCATCTCTGAAGTAAATTAAAAGCATCTCAGAAAGGACAGTGATCAGTTTAGGAAGGGATGTGGGAAATCTGGGGCACATACATTTTTGGTGGAGCTGTGAACTCATCCAACCTTTCTGGAGAGCAGTTTGGAACTACACCCAAAGGGCAACAAAAATGTACATACCTTTTGATCCAGCAATACCACTACTGGGTATGTATCCTGAAGAGATGATGAAAAAGGGTAAAAATATCACTTGTACAAATATATTCATAGCAGCCCTGTTGTGGTGTCAAAGAATTGTAAATCAAGTAAATGCCCTTCAAATGGGGAATGGCTTAACAATCTGTGGTATAGGTATGCAATGAAACACTATTGTTCTATTAGAAACCAGGAGGGATGGGAATTCAGGGAAGTCTGGAAGGATTTGCATGAACTGATGCTGAGTGAGATGAGCATTACCAGAAAATCATGGTACACCTTAACAGCAATATGAGGGTGTTGATCAAACTTGTTGGACTTGCTCATTCCATCAGTGCAATAATCAGGGACAATTTGAGTCTACCTGCAATGTAAAATAGCATTTGTATCCAAAGAAAACTTTTGGAGTTTGAAAAAAGACAAAGAACTATTACCTTTAATTTAGAATAAAACTGCTATCTTATGTAATCTTTCAATCTCTTATACTTTATTTTTCTTTCTTAAGGATATGAGTTCTCTCTCATCAAATTCAATTTGGATCACTGTATACCATGGAAGCATTGTAAAGACTGACAAGTTGCCTTCTATGTGGGTTGGGGGAGGGAAGCAAGATTAAGGGGGAAATTGTAAAACTCAAAACAAATAAAATCTTTAAAATTAAAAAATTAAAAAGCCAGCAATAATAAAAAATAAAAATAAAGTTAAAAATGTTTGCAGATCTGACTGGATTTGCCATAAGTATTTAAAAGTTCTTGGAGTTTTGTAGCTACTATGGCTTCTTTCAATAATGTTTGTATCTATTCTGTTTAAAAAAAAAAGAATCATTTAGTTGAATCTCCTTGTATGATTGAGGGAGCTGAAGAACAAATATGTAAAATATAGAGGTGGCATGGACCAGTTAGCATCTGAAATTAAGTGACTTCTGAAAGTCTTCTATTATCATGTTCTTCCCATTATAGCCTCTAACTCTCTTTGTAAGATGGTCTCTGCAATGAACAATAAAGACAGAAGGAAAAAACCAAGCAAAGCCCTGGTATAATTTGAAATTTTTCAATATTAATAAATAAGGTATATGTAAGAAATGTTTATTTTCTTAATGATGGAACAGTACAAAGCAATTCCCTTTTCAGAATTTGATTGATTGTATATACATACAAATTGCTAAGAATTTGATTAGGAAGATAGCAGATAATTGACTTTGTACATGGGCTCTTTATATATGTTTTTTGTTTTGTAGTTTCCTTTTTCTTACCCATGTACATAAGGTAATAATGATAATAATAATAATGTCACCAACAATAATTAATATTTATGTAAACACTTTAAAGTTTATAAAGCTTTTATATTTATTTTCATTTATATGCTCATGTACATTTTTAAGTTGCGAAATTTCTTTGCATTCTCCCTTCCTATTCCCCTCCCCTCAGCAAGGAACACTCAGGTTAGCATTGCACATTCATATTTTTGGTAAACATGTTTACAGATTAGTTATTTTGCATATGAGGATTTAGGATTAAGGGGAAAAGACACATTAAAGATAATTTTTACAAAGTGTTCATCAGATTCTGAAGGGTTGGCCCTTTTATTGTGTGTTTGTGTGTGTGTGTGTGTGTGTGTGTGTGTGTGTGTGTGTGTGTGTGTGTGTGTTTTATTTTGTTTTTCTTCCTCTGGATAAAAATAACATTGCACATAACTGGTATAATACAATTGTTCTCGCTCTCTGGATTTCTGAGAAGAGCTGCCTCCCTCAAGGTTGATCATCTCCCAATGTTGTTGTTAATGGATACATTGTTCTCATGGTTTTGCTCCCTTCCTTCAGCACCAAATCCTGTAAGTCATTCCAAGCATCTCTAGAGTCAATTTATGGTTTCTTATAGAACAATAATATTCCAAAGTATTTATGTGCCATAACTTGTTTAACCATTCCCCAATTGATGTACATCCCCTCAATTTCTAGTTCTTTGTACTATAAAAAGAACTGCTATGATTATTTTGGAACATGTAGGACTTTTCCTTTTTTAAAAAATAATTTCTTGTGGATATAGATCTAGAATGGGAAATGCTGGGTCAAAGGGTATGAACAGTTTTCTTGCTCTTTGGGCATAGTTCCATATTGCTCTCCAGAAAGGTTGGATCAGTTCATAACTCCACCAGCAATACATTGCTGTCCCAATCCTCCCACAACCTTTCCAACACTGATCATTTTCCCTTTTTTCATCTTTACAATTTGGATAGGTATGAGGTGATATCTCATTAATGTTTTATTATAAATCTCTTTAGAAAAATTGGCACAATAATTTTGTGCAATTATTAGCCCTATTTTATAGCAGAGGAAACTGAGGCAGAAAGTGACTAAGTAACTTGCCTAGGTCCACACAGTTATTAAATTCCTAAGGCAAAATCTAATTTGGTTAATCACAACCCTTAGGACTATTTGATAATTATTGTACTAGCAATTATAATACGAATTAGATTCTAGCTTTCGGAGATGAACATAATCAGTTTTATGAAATGTTCACCATAATCCTGAGCAAGGAACCTAAGATCTGTATCACTTAAAAGAAATTTCAAGGAGGTAATGGAGGAACTAATCCCAGAACTACTAATTAGTTAGTGTCGCCCTACTGTTCGTTCTAAAAAGTTTGGCTGTGTTTAAGAATACTGTCCTCTGTAGAACAATAGCAGCAACATCAACTCTGAGGTATTCTGAACTTTGAGGAAACAAGAAGGACGTAACTTTCTTCTGTACCAAAGTAAGGGTTTTTGTTTTGTTTTTTTTGTTTTTTTGTTTTTTTCCCCCTTGCTTTTTATAAAGAACTAAGCCAGGGAGAACAGTCAGCTTTAGACTTTAAATGAATAGATTGATAGTACTTCCTCTTTCTTGGGTAAGACAGAGTTGAAGATAGAGATTTCAGTCATGCAACATCTGCTAAGGACAATATATCTATGACAATATATACAACAGAGAGTAAAAGAATAGGAGAGCATTTTCATTTAGAAGAGACCAATGACCCTGGCAGGAGCAATGACCATGCAGAATTGGAGTTATGAGTTACCCCTCCACAATACGCCTTAGTAATAAATTCCTTATGTATGTGTTTCCTATATGTGAGCGCTTTTCATACATTTCTTGTTTGTGCCTCCTAATAATTTTTAAATATTTCTGTCTATTTTTATCATTGATATGTTAACATATTTGAATAAAAGTTGGAGTATTGTTTATGAAGAAAATATTTGTGACTAATTTTTCTTACTAAGCCATGCCCATAAATGATTTTAACCTCAAAAAAATTATATAATCTGTCTCATTATTAGAGGGAAAAGTATCAGTGGTGGCTTGTGACCTATAGCTTTTTTTTCAGGTTTTTTTTTGCAAGGCAAACAGGGTTAAGTGGCTTGCCCAAGGCCACACAGCTAGGTTATTATTAAGTGTCTGAGACCAGACTTGAACCCAGGTACTCCTGATTCCAGGGCCATTGCTTTATCCACTACGCCACCTAACTGCCCCTGATCTATAGCTTTTTTTTGTGAAGCAAACCCACAAAATACCTTGAACGTGAGATACCTCTCTGCTGGGAACCTATCCTTGTCAGTTGGGAGCTGCCAGACCCTAAAACTATAGAAAATTAGCAGATAGAATTAAAAGTTATTTTTTCTATAGTATAACATAAAGAAAAAAAGAATTATTCCCCTAAGATCAGCAAAAAGCCTGCCTCAATGCCAGATAAGTGTCCTTTTGACACTTGAACAGACTTATAAATGGCATTCAACACAGTCAGAAAACTACATGTCTATACCAAATTCAACAGTCCCAAAATGCCTTTAATTAAAAAATCAAAGGGGCAGCTAGGTGGTACAAGTCTTGGAGCCAGGAGGACCTGAGTTCAAATCCAGCCTCAGACACTTAATAATTTCCTAGCTGGGTGACTTTGGGCAAGTCACTTAACCCCATTGCCTTAAACAAATAAGAATGAAAAGTCAAATTGTCCATTCTCTTGTTCTGTGCTAGTACTTGTTATTTCACTAGCCTGCTCTCTTCTTTTCTCCATTTTGATTACTTGGTGAACTAATTCAGCTTAACACTGTCTTCCTGTCTTGATTCCCTATCCCTTTTATTATATTACTGACTATATTCAGGCAAGTCTCAATCCTAGATTGTTTTCTCCATTCACTGCCTTCATTAAACCACACATGCTACTCAGTGAAAGTGGAGAAAATCTTGCAACTGTACTGAATCCACTTCAAATTTATGTTATGCAGTTTCACCTGGATCCTCACTTCTGTTAAGAATCCTACTCTACCTCCCTTATTTACCCAAAATTCCACTCTCCACAGAGTCTCTTGCTAATGTTTTACTTCCTCTTCAGAATTATCATGAATCTCCACCCCATCTAGGCTCTTAGCTGAGAATTTTGCTTTAAGTTTTTCTTTTGTTTGTTTTTTCAAGGCAATGGGGTTAAGTGACTTGCATAAGGTCACACAACTAGGTAATTATTAAGTGTCTGAAGTCACATTTTAACTCAGGATCTCCTGACTAAAAAGGGTCAGATGTTTTATCCACCAAGCCACCTACCTACCTCTGCCTCAAGTTTTACAGAAAAAAATGAGATAATTTAGTGTGAAGATCTTCCTTTCCCCTCTTCTTTACTAAAATTTCTGCTTCTATCTCCTCCTTAAATTTTACTTCACATTATAAAATAACCTTACTCCTCACTGAAGCCAACCTCACTTCTCTATGAAGTGATCTCATTCAATTTTGTTTCCTCCAAAAGATGATTTTCTCTTCACCATGCTTATTGATTCTTGTGCCTTTTCTCTTTTAATAATTGCCTATTTATCTTGCATATATTTAGCTTGTATATATTTATTTGTATGTCATATATGTATTAGATTGTATGCTCCTTTTCAGCAGCTTTCTTTTTCCTCTTTTTTTCTCCTAGACACTTAGAACAGTGCCTGCCTACCACATAGTAGACACATAATAAATATTCATTTATTTATATTAATTAATTGATTTCTTTCTATGGATCTTCCTCTTTGGTTTTGAATTTTGATAACATCCATCAGCTTTTTCATCCCTGCTGTTATCTTAACTTCCCATTTGCCTTAGTCACAGAGGAAAATGAGCTTCATGTGAATGGACTTACAGTAAAGTTAATCTCTGCTACCCTTTGCTTTTTTCTGGTTAAACTCATGTACTAAGCAACGACTATATAAATATATATATATATATATATATATATATATATATTATTCTTTACAATACCTGACCCATTCTAGATTAAAAACAAAACATAAAATAAGCAAACAAAAGAGCCCTTAACTTAAAAAAGTGAGCAGTATAAAGTATGAAATACTTTGGAGGGATGGAATTAAAATGTCAGAGTTTTGGGATGATGTAGGGGAGATGGTGTAGAGTACAACTATAAAGCTATACATATCTATACCAGATACCAGAAAGAGTTAATCAAGAAGAAAAAACTATCACAGTATCCTTATTGACAAAAAAGTGTTATAGATTACATGATAGCACAGTTATGTAGATTTGGAAACTCTTAAGTAACCAAATCTGAATGAAGTGTGTTGATTAGGGTTTCAATATCAGTCTAGGGAAAATTCTCCAATAAAGGCCTTAGGCAAGTGCCGATGGTTTACTGCTGTTATTTATCATTTGGATGAAGGAAGGAATAAGCGCATGTATTACTTATCTAATTTGCAAGATGACATGAAGCTGAGAGGCATAACAATCCATAAAATGTTGGCTTACAGAACTTGGATCCAAATATGTATATATATATACAGGCTATAACAATGGACCAAATTTAAAAAATACAATTTAATAGATAAAAACAAAGTCATACACAAAGATGAAAATAAAATCTACTACACAAATGCAAGAAAGTGTGACTTGACAGCAATTTGTGCAAAAATGGCCTCGGGCCATCGTTGTCCAACAAGTCCAATATTTGTCAACAATGTGATGAGGCAATGAAAAAAGATAATGAGATCTAAAGCTGCTTTAACAGAAGGGTAATGACCAGTATGAGGAAAATTATAGTCTCACTGTATTCTATTCTACTCTAACCACATCTGCAGTTTTGTGATGACTTCTAAAGGGCCAAATTTTAGAGAGCACAGTGGCAAGTTATATCATGATCATTGGAGGAAGATAGAATGTATATGGGGGATAGGATGGAAAAAGATACTCCAAAATGATAAAATCAGTTGAAGGATCTGAGAAGCTTTAATTTAGATAAGAGAAGATTTGAGGGAGAGAGGATTGCTCTCATCAATATGGTTATTCATTTATTTTCTCTTGGTCTGGTGAATTCTATCTGTTCTTGATTTATTTTGGTAATTGATTTCACTATCTTGTATCAAATCAGATTTTTTTCAGTCTCTCCTGATCCTATTGAATTGAACAACTCATTGAAAAATATTTGGTTTATTTCTCTTCTTTAATTTTAAGATTTTTGATTTTTTGTTTTTATTTGAGGATATTCAATATGATGACTTTCTCCTATGTATTTTTAAAATTTGCATATCATTTTGTTGTTTTAATTTTATTTATTTTAATAAAATAATCTTATATTCCTATGATTTGCTCTTTGGTTCAATCATTTTTAGCATTATATCATTTGCAACTTCTCTAAGTTTGGATTATTTCTTCAAATATCCTTTAATGTTGTATTTGCTATTTATATTATATTTGCCTGCATTTTTGAGATAATTTTTTCAATGTCTTAACACATGGTTTTTGTAAGAGTGTGATGCAGGTTTGAAAAACATATGAATATCTTTCAGTTCATTTTCACCAGTCATCAGAAGTCTAGTATATCTCACTTTTATAGAAATTTATTCAAGTCTTTTACTCCATTTTTAATACTTTTGATTGCTTTGTGTTTTTAATTGAATTATACTAGATATTTAAGCTTCATAGAAAAAATACAAATACTTTATTCTGTCATTTATTTCTATCTCTATTTCTCATAACTTTTCCTTTAAGAATATGAATGATACCATGTATACATGCATATACATACATACATATATGCACACATACATACATATATAGCTAGTATTGGTATCATTTCAATATTTTTGGTGCAATTATTCAGATATTTTTCTGACTATTTTAGACTATACTTATGCTTCTTGCAGTGATGGTTCAGTTATTTGAGTCATGTCAGAATTTTGTTACTTTATTTGGACTTTTCATGACAACATACTAGTTCAATTTTTCTTTTCCTTCTCCAGCTCATTTTACAGATGATGAACAGAAGCAAACAGAGTTTAGTGACCTATCTGGGGACATATATCTAATCACTATCTTAGGCTGTATTTGAACTCACAGAGATGAGTCTTCCTGACTCTAGGTTCAAAATTCTTTATAGTATGTCACTTAGCTGCTCATATACCTATATTTACTATTACCTTATAGGAGTTCTTAATAGTTATCCCAGTTGTTGACTACTGGGAAAATTGGAAGTTAGTATGGAAGAAACATAGATTAGACCAACACCTCACACCCTATACCAAGATAAGATCCAAATGGATACAGGATTTAAGCATAGAAAATAATATTATAAGCAAACTAGAAAATCGAGGAGTAGTTTACCTATCAGATCTATGGAAAGGGAAGCAGTTTATGACCAAGGAAGAGATGGAGAACATGACTAAAAATAAACTAGATCATTTTTATTGCATTATATCAAAAAACTTTTACACAGAAAAAACCATTGTAACCAAGATGAAAAGAAATGAAGTAAACTGGGAAATAATTTTATAACTATTATTTCTGACAAAGGAATCATTTCTAAAATATACAGAGAACTGAGTCAATTAAAAAAAAAAACCAAGCCATTCTCCAATTGACAAATCATCAAAGGATATGCACAAGTAATTTACAGATGAGGAAATCAAAGCAGTCCATAGTCACATAAAAATGCTCCAAATCATTACTTATTAGAGAAATGCAAATTAAAGTATCTCAGGTATCACCTCACACCTCTCAGACTGGCCAATATGACCAGAAAGGACAATGATCAATGTTGGAGGGGATGTGGGAAATCTGGGACACTAATACATTGTTGATGGAGCTGTGAACACATCCAACCTTTCTGGAAAGCAGTTTGCAACTATGTACAAAGGGCAAGAAAACTGTGCATACCCTTTGATCCAGCAATACCACTACTGGGTCTATACTCAGAAGAGATGACGAAAAAGGGTAAAAACATCACTTGTACAAAAACATTCATAGCAGCCCTGTTTGTGGTGGCAAAGAATTGGAAATTTGGTAAATGTCCTTCAATTGTTGAATGACTTAACAAACTGTGGCATATGTATGTCATAGAGAACTATTGTTCTATTAAAAAATGGGAAGGGATGGGAATTCAGGGAAACCTGGAAAGATTTGCATGGACTGATGCTGAGCGAGATAAGCAGAACCAGAAAAACACTGTACACCTTAACAGTAATAAGGGGATGATGATCAAACTTCATGGACTTGCCCATTCCATCAGTGCAACAATCAGGGACAATTTGGGGCTATCTGCAATGGAGAATATCATCTGTATCCATAGAAAGAATTGTGGAGTTTGCAAAAAGACCAAGGACTATGACCTTTAATTAAGGGGAAAAAAAGCTGATATCTTATTATGTAATATTGCTATCTATTATACTTTATTTTTCTTCCTTTAAGGATATGACTTTTCTCCCATCATATTCAACTTGGATCAAAGTATACCATGGAAACAATGAAAAGACTGGCAAATTGCCTTCTGGGGGGTGGGGGAGGCAAGTAAGTTTAGGGGAAAAATTGTAAGACTCAAAACAAATAGAATCTTTAAAATGAAAAAAAAATAGTTATACCAGTCTTTGGATTGGTTTTCAGCATAACAGACTGTCCTCTCTTCTCTCATTTTAGCTCAGTGTGAATTATTTAAAAACTATCTTTTTCTTTTCTTTTTTATTGGTTTCTTTCTAATTCTGCTATCCTCCTCCATTTTTTTGTGTGTGAGTACACCCCATTTACCTTAATGATTATTGCTGAAGTGAGTATATTCTCTCCATCATATATTCTTTTTTTGCCCCAAGATTCCTTTTTACTGATAAAAATTGATGGAGGGAAAAAAGATAGTGAAATCAATAGTGGTAAATTAGCCCTCATTCTATCCTCTGCAACTTAAAAATAATGTGAATATAAAGTAACAATTCTTCATCGTAGAATCAAATCTTATGATGGGGGAAAAAGTTCTTTCAAGTCAGTCAAACTCTAGGTTTCCCTTGACTTTAATATTACTTTTGAGGATATTATACTTATATGATATTTTTGTGATTATTATCTTTCATTAAGAATACTTGAAACCGGGGGCAGAGCCAAGATGGCAACTAGAGAGCAATGTCTCTTAGAAGCTCTTTCATAAATCTTCAAAACTAAGGACTCTAACTAAACATTTGAGAGACAAAACCCACAGAGGGACCCAGGGAGGCAGGTCTCCTACTCAAAGTAACCTGGAAAAGAGCAGAAAGGCTCTGCTCCCAGGGGTTGGAGGGGCATCCGCCAGAGGAGTGGCCTGCCAGAGCAAAAGAACTTCAGCCTCCCAGAGGCAGCCCCAGGGAGCTAGGAGCCCTGGATCCCAGCAGCAGGAGAGTCTCCTGAGCTATGCTCCAGGGAACACCGGGAACAAATTGGGGGAACAGCAGGGGACCTCTGCCAGGGCGAGCAAGTGAAACCCAGCCCTCAGGGCACAAAGCAAGCAATGTGGTCTTTCTGCAGCCCAAATCCAGGAACAGAAGCAGGCAGAACTGGTAAGCAGGAGTCCCCAGGGCATGAGACCACTGAACTCAGGGAAGGGAGTGGAGAGAGACTGCAGAGCTCTGTCCTCTGCCCCGGAACAGGACTCTGGGGCTCTGAACACATTCAGATCCTGATCATGGTCCAGGCCCCTCATAGAACAGCAGGGCCCCCCCACCTCAGCCCCATAGGCAGAGGGGTGTGCTTGTGGTCATTCACAGACCAGGAGGGAGGACAGAGCCTCACACACTGAGATCCTGGTGGGAGTGTCCCAAAAGCTCAGGAAGCACCTCCAAACCAGGCTAAGGCTGGGAAAATGAACAAGCAGAGAAACAAGAGGAAGACCATTGAGAAATATTTTGCATATGAGCCCAAGAAGGATCAAAATACTCAGTCTAAAGATGAGGAAGCACAAGCTCCTGCATCTAAAGACTCCAAGAAAAACAGAAATTGGGCTCAGGCTATGACAGAGCTCAAAAAAGACTTTGAAAATCAAACGAGGGAGTTAGAAGAAAAACTGGCAAAATAAAGGAGATAGATGAAGGAAAAACATGAAAATGAAGTCAGCAGCCTAGTCAAGGAAATCCAGAAAAATGCTGAAGAAAATAGCATGCTAAATACCAGCTTAGGTCAAATAGATAAAACAGTTCAAAAAGTTATTGAGGAGAAGAATGCTTTAAAAAGCAAAACTGGCCAGCTGGAAAAAGAGATAAGAAAACTCTCTGAGGAAAAACAAATCCTTCAGACAAAGAATAAAACTCAGGGAGATTGATGAATTTACGAGATATCAGGACTCAATACTTCAAAACCAAAAGAATGAAAAATTAGAAGAAAATGTGAAACATCTCGTTGAAAAAACAACTGATATGGAAAATATACTTAGGAAAGATAATTTAAAAATTATTGGAACACCTGAAAGTCATGATCAGGAAAAGAGCCTTGACATCATTTGCAAAGAATTACTACAGGAAAATTGCCCTGATATCCTAGAAGCAGAAGGCAAAATAGAAATTGAGAGAATCCACCGATCCCCCCCACCCAGAAAGAGATCCCCCAAAAACAACCCCTAGGAATATTATAGCCAAATTCCAGAACTCCCAAGTCAAAGAGAAAATATTACAAGCAGCCAGAAGGACACAGTTCAAATATCATGGAGCTGCAGTCAGGATCACACAGGACTTAGCAGCAACTACATTGGAAGCTCATAGGGCTTGGAATATAATATATACCTGAAGGCAAAAGAGTTTAGATTGCAACTGAGAATCATCTACCCAGCAAGGCTAAATGTCCTCTTCCAGGGTAAAAGATGGACTTTCAATGAACTAGGGGAATTTCAAATGTTCCTGTTGGAATGGCCAGAGCTGAACAGAAGGTTTGATCTTCAGATACAGGACTCAGGTGAAGCATGGAGATTGAAGAAGGGGAAAATATGAGGGACTTGATGAACTGCATGTATAACTGCATAGAAAAAATGACACTGATAATACTCATATGAACCTTCTCAGTTAATAGAGCAGGTAGAGTGAGCTTTTATAGTTGAAGCACAGGAGAAAGCTGAATTTGAAGATAAAATTTGGTGTAAAAATGGAGTCAATAGGAGAAAAAAGGATAATTTGATGGGAGAAAGAAAAAGGAGAGGGGGAATAAGCCAAGATATCTCATATAATAAGTTTTTTCTTTATTACAATGACCTATTACAATGATATGGAAGGGGGGAAGGCAAAGGGGAATGAGGGAATCTTAGCTCTCATCAGAGGTGGCTAGGAGAGCAAACAGTATATTTATACTCATTGGAGTATAGACATCTGGAGTAAGAAGAAAAGGGGGAGACAGGGGGAAGTGGGGATGTGAGTGATGGAGGAGAGGATGGACCATGGGGGGAGAGTGGTCAGATATATTTTCCTTGTTACTTCTAGCAAGGGGCTGGAATAGGATGGCCTGTCCAGGACCATAGAGCCAGGTGGATGCTGGGCCTAAAGGGTGGTATGGGGGCTCAGGGCCTCTTGGCTCAAGGGCAGGGATCTGTCTGCTGTGCCACTCAGCTACGCTACAGCAGAGTCAAAGTGAAAGGAGAGAGAAAATATAGTACATGGTAGTGGAGAAATACGAAAGGAGGGAGTTACAATCAGCAATGGCAACAGTGGAAAAATATGGAAGTAACTTTTGCAATAGACTTATCATAAAGAATGTGATCTATCTGCGACAGAGTTGTTGGTATTGGAACAAAGACTGAAGCACAATTTTTATTATGATTATTTGAGGAGGGGTGCGGGGAAAGTGGCGCTGGATGTCCTGCCTGGAGCCGCATAGTAGGGTGATCTTTGGGTGTCTGAGGCCGGAATCGGACCCGGGTGCTCCTGGCTCAAGGGCCAATGCTCTGTCTGCCACTCAGCCACCACTACTATTATTACTATTTCATTTTATTCTGTGTCCTTTTTTTTCTTTTTTTGGTTTTTGCAGGCCATTGGAGTTGGGGTGGCTTGCATGTAACATGGCTGGGTGATTGTTCGGTGTATGGGGCCAAATATGGGCTTGGGTGCTTCTTGATCCAGAGCTGAATTATTACTATTATTTGTTTAATTTTAATTTTTTCTCTCCCCTTTACTTTATTGCTCAAGCAAGTCTATATTTTGTGGGGGGAGGGGGTATTCTTTTTACTCTTAAACAAGAATATTTTATTAATATATAAAAACCATTTGTACAAAAAAAGAGAATAAATAAATATAAAAGAAAAAATTAAAAGAAAAAAGAATACTTGAAACCCCCAATTCTATTAAAAAACTTTTTCTCCATTGGTATTAACATTTTATAAGATAATTTATTTTTACAACTAATTTTCTTTCTCAATTTGTAATACTATATTAAAAGATTTCAGAGTAATTTCAGCATAGCTTGTGGTTAACTGATTGTGGCTCCTGGATATTTTAATTCTCTATTGCTACTCTTCTACAGAATGTTTTTCTTTGACCACCACATATAGGCTCAAACATTTCTTGTTTTTGCTATTTGATGTTTCTTAATTGATATTTTTTGTCTCTGTTTCTAATTTTGCCTGAAATCTTTCATGATATCTTGAAATATATTGATTGGATAATTTGTTTGATTGTGATTTTTATGAAATCTAATGATTCCTTTCAAATTATATCGTCTTGTCCTGTTTTCTAGGGAAATTGTGAAATCAAACACATTTTCTTATTTTTTTAGTGTTTTGATTCTTTTCTATTATTCTTCTCTCAATGAATCACTGAGTTCTGCTTAATCTGCTCTACTTTTTAATTTGACAAGACTACTTACAGAAAGTATTTCACTTGGTGTTTAAGTACCTCCTTTTTTAAGAGTTATAAATTCAGTGTTTTTTATTTATGTTTTTATTTCTAAGTTCATTTATTATTCAGTAATACACTTATAGTACTTATTGACAACATATTCTTTTCTTGATTTTATTTAATGCGAATTTACTTTTTTTCTAGATTTATATCTTGGGATACTCTTAGTATGTTTTCACTGCATTAATATCTCCAGTTTCAGTGCTTAGACTGGAATTTTTTGTCAGGTCAAGACTCTATTCCTTCTTGAATTCTTGGAGGCATTGACAGTGAGTAAGTCCTGTCTCCAACAGGCTAGATACTATTTTTTCTTTCCTGCCAATTTTGGATGGGATATGTGTTATCCTCCTTGCCTTCTGCCATATCCCTGGCCCATGACAGAAAATGGAACCTAGATCTTTTATCAGGCACAAACTTCTATCTAAATCTAGAGATGTTTGCATTTGTACTCTCGCTACTTCATTATTGTATCTTCCTCTAGAGATGCTCTAAAGGTACAGCCCTAGAAGGTACAGATGATAGGAATCATTTGAATTTTATGATTTTTAGAGAACTACACTTTGGACCTCCATCCCTTTGAACAGTCACCTACTGAAAGGGAACCTTATTCCTAGCCATGATTGCAGCAAGATAGGACTCAAGATCTTCTTAGTTTTAGAGGAAATATGCAAGAGATGAACTTTCATTAACTATTAACCAGAGATTAACTATTAAGTAGAGATTGTTCTGGCTTCAATTCTTTCTGAGGGGGATTTTTTGGGAACAACAAAAAGGTTCAAAAATATTCTTTTCTAGTCCTGAGCAGATACATGGAACTTAATAATTTTGGGCTTTGGTTTATTGATCATTGATAGATCTTATACTCTTTTATATAAGGATATACATACCAATATAATATATATATAAACTGTATACACATAAGTATTATATCTAAATAATATATTTACTAAAGTGTTTCTCGGGTTAACTTTGCTGGATTGAAACCTTTCATACAACCTTTTTAAAAAAAGTTTAAAGATTTGTTGAATTCAAATAAAGTGGTAAAATCAGGAAAATGGAAAGAAACAGCAGGAATCTTTGTCTTACATCACCATAATGATAACAATAATAAAATTCATACTTTGGGAGTTGCTGGAATTTAAAAATCATTGTGAATATTTACTGTATTTCATAGGAACATCACTTATTTCTGACAAGGTTGATTTTACATCATGCCAGATATTAAAGGGAAAAGCACCTAGACCAGAAAAAAGAACACAGTGTCCTGGGAAGGTGAAAAAGATCTTCACCTTACCAGGACACTGTGTTCTTACATATACATATATATATATATATAAAATCTGTGCATATGACAAAATTTCACAAGATTCTGCTCATTAAGAAATAAACACCTCTGTTCTTCTGGGAATATAAAATATTATGACTAATTCTAAGAAATAATAGCATCAACTAAAAGTGACTGATTGTTTCAGCAATCTCAATTCTAGGTTTATATCCAGAAGAAATTATTTAAAAAGGGAAAAGTCTTACATGTTCCAAAATATTCATAGCAGTTCTTTTTGTAGTGGAAAAGAATTGGAAATTGAGGAGATGCTAGAGGCTAAAAAATATGGTACATGAATACTTTGGAATATTATTGATCTATAAAAAACCACAAATTGTAAGCATAGAATAACTTACAGGATCTGATGCTCAGGGAGGGGTAAAAACCAAGAGAACAATATACACATCAACAACAACACTGTGAGTTGAACATCCTTGATGGAAGCAAATCTTCTCAGTAGTTCAGAGAGCTAGGACAACTGTATTAGACCACCTACTGATTATGTTATCCCTATCCAGAGGAAGAAAAACAAAACAAAAATACACACATACACAAACACATACATACACACACAAACACACAAACAATCAACCCTTCAGAATCTGGTGAAAACTTTATAAAAAGTATATCTTATGTATCTCTTTGCCTTGTTCCTAATTCCTCATACCAAAAATAAGTAATCTGTAAACATGTTTATCAAAATATGAATGTACAATGCTAACCTGACTGTTCATTGCTGAGGGGAGGGGGTGGAAAGGGAAGGTGAAAGGAATTTTGTAACTTAAAAAATACATGTGCATATGGATGAAAATAAATAACAAAATAAATAAAAACTAAAAGTGATTGAGGATCTTATATTATTTTTAAGACTATAAAGAAGATATCACTTGTGTTCATGCTGATGAAATGTTCATAGGCAATTAACAAAAAAGCTTATCAGTTATCACAGAATTGTGAAAAGGTTCCATTTGATGTTTGACAAGTTTTGAATTTGTGATATGTACACATAGAAGCAATTCAAGTAAAGAAATATTAAGCATATACTTTATACCAGATATTGTTCAAAGAACTAGGAATATTTATACAAGAAAAAAAAGAGAGATCTTCTTGGATTTCAAGGAGTTTGTATTCTAACTGAGAAAGATGGCCCCTGAGAAAGAAACGAAGAATGCTTGGGGACAAAATGCTATTGTAGCAGATGCCCACAAGACAAGATGATAAAGTCCAGAAAGTCAGAAATAGAACTGAAAAGAGTCAACAATGACTGTACTGGGCCTTTTCTCAATATAAGAGTTTGGGAAAGAACTCTTCAGAAGAGGTGAAGGGGCTACAAAGATGGAGGGATCTTCCAGGGAGTACAGGTCTCTGAGACATAATAGTTAAGTCTAGAAAGTCAAAAAATAAGTTGGAGTGAAGAGCATGAAATAAGCCAAAAAGAAGCCTGCTGGGGTGACTCCATAAATTATGTACTGCCCACTCAGGAGACTTTAAAAAGACTGGAAATGTCTCTTCTTTCTCTCTCTTCTCTTTTTCCAGAATAGTATGTTGTAAGATCTCCCTGTCTCTTTCTCTGTCTCTCTGTCTGTCATTCTGTCACTGACTTTCATTGGCAGGGAAAAAGAGAAAAAGTGAAAAGGGATGCAGTGCTCTCTATAAGAACTTTGTTGACTGCATGCAAAGCTACTAGAGCAGAGTTGAGATTTCAAGGTTCTGGATGCTTGCTTTCTCTTGGGCTTCTTTTCCCCAAGAACAGGAAACCAAAGAGCAATTCCAAGTTGAATATTTTAGGTCAAGAATTCAACCTAATGAATGGGAAAGGTTGGAAGATATTGGATCCCTTAGTCAGTGTCACTAGGAAGGTACCCTTTTCATCTACTATTCCATTCTCATAGTAGATCTACATACAAAAGGAACAATGAATCCATACAAAGTTCCACAAGGAAGTTGTGCAGACACTACAGAGTCAACATTAGTGAGATACACATTCAATAGTTCCACTAAGTAGCTCATGTTTTAATATTTTAATTCTCAACCCCCTAGGAAAGTTCATCAGAAATTATGGACTATTTCAACATTTTTCAAGTTTTCAATGCATGTGTTTTTGTTTTAAGCATTTCCTTTTCCTTCAAGAAATTAATAGCTGTACTATACCTAGTGTACAATATCTTGTTTAATTTTGTTTACTTCTTTTTGGGGATTACAGAAATAAACATAACTATAAGCTTTAATGATGCTTCCTAGGGTTTTGTGTCTGAGGCAGAACTAGAGACAATGGAAAAGAGAAACTTATGACACATTTTAGATGTCGTGAACTCCCAGGACTCAAACTGGGGTGTGAGTGAGTATGTGTGTGTGTGTGTGTGTGTGTGTGTGTGTGTGTGTATGTATGTCTGTGTGTCTGTGTGTGTATCTATGTTACCACAGAGTTCAGGTAGCCAAAAGTGAGAAAAGGCACTCTTCTTCTATTGGGAAAGTAGTAGTTGTATCATGAGGAGTGTTTGAGATTTTATTTAATGGCCTCCCAAAGTGGACCATGGCATATCCTCAATTGAACTGTGACATTATGTTAAAAGTTATGTTATTAACAAAATACTGGGTGGGGAAAATAGAGACAGAAAAAAGGAAGGATAAAAGGAAGGAAGGAAGGAAGGAAGGAAGGAAGGAAGGAAGGAAGGAAGGAAGGATAAAAGAAAGAATTTTTGTGTGTGTCTACTATGTGTTGGACATTGTGTTATATTCTGGGAATATGAAAGCAAGCAAGCAAGTGAGAAAGTCCCTACAATCAAGAAACTTGCATCCTATTGGAAAAAAAATAACACATTGAGGGGTTTGAGGAGAAGGGTAACCCTTCAAGTGCTGCAGTAAGAGAAGAAAAAGTATAGTTGAAGCACAAGTGAAGTGAAGCATAACTACAAGATGTATTAAATTTGGAGTGTTTTGCCACTAAGGAAAAGATTAAAAACTAAAAATGGACTGGAGAAATCAAATAGTACTGTCAAAATGTTTCATGAGATGGTATGGTATGTAACAAAAGCAGAACCCCCTCAGTTTTGTGGAATCATAGAATTTTAGAAGTGAAGGGGAGCTTAAAGATTTTTGAATCCAATCCCATTCTTTTCAATTTTACAAAAAAGAACAAAAAGGAGTACACAGAGAGATGAAGTGACTTACCCACAATCATATAAGAAAAATATCATGGGCCTGAATCCAAGTCTTCTTATGACAAAGATAATACTCTACCAACTGTCTATGGCATCAGCCATACTTTCTTCCTGGGCATTATGATCAGTTAAGATTAAGCCTGACTTAACTAGAGAAAAGTCCTTCAATTAGGACATTTGAAATCCTTAGAGAAAGAAGAGTAATATGTGCATCTGCACCCACGGTTTAGACACAACTGCTTAAAGATACATCTACATTATACCCACATAATTCAATTGAACATTCTACTACTATACATGATCTAAAAGAATAAATATTTTCTCTTATAGGTGAAATTCACACTACTTTCAATTCCAGCAAACTCAACAACCCCACTTTTCATGTTTTTATAAGTTTTGTTGAGAAATGGGTGGGGGGAAGAGGGTCAGAGAGAAAAGGAAGGAGAGAAGGATGAAAAAAAGGAATAAAGAGACAAAAGAAATAAAGAGAAAAGTTAAAATTGATGGGAAAGAGAAAGAAAGAAATGAGGAAAGCAAACAAGAAAGAGAAAACAAGAAAATAAGAGAGGAGAGAGAGAGAGAGAGAGAGAGAGAGAGAGAGAGAGAGAGAGAACTGTGAAAGAAATTTCCTATGATTGCTACACATTATCTTAGGAAAATCAGGCAGGAAAATGCTGGAGAAATAAGACAGTGTAAGTTAGAAAAAATACAACGGAAAAATAAATGAAAGCAGGCTGAGCTAATTCTGTTGGATAATTTTGCCTGCAGGCTACAAGTCATTGTGTGGCAATAGGAGCAGGTAGGGTAACATTTCCAGAGGATGAAAAGAAACAATTCCGCAGGCAACCCAGAGCTAATTCACAGCTAAATAAACAAGGCAACTGAATCCTGCTGTGCAGTTGTTACTTGTATAGTTAATCCAATCTGTGCTGCTTAGTGTTAGAGGGAGGAAACTCCAAATATGTAATGGCCCGGAGACATACTGGACCAAATTGCAGTTAGCACAGGAGGGGTCAAGAGGGAGTCAATAAAAAGAAAACAGAAAGCATTTATGGGTTCAGAGCAGGCTGATAATGCCCTTCTGGGGATGAATTTGTGTAAGAATTCAAATAGAATTAGTTACTTAAATTAAAAATACTATATAGATTTGCTTAAAGACAATTGAATTTGGACAGATCAAATAGGATCACAGAATCATAGACACAGAGCTAGAAAAAACACTTGAGAAGTCTTCTAGTTGGTCTCTTCATATTAAGTTAATGAAACTGAAACATAGGAAAAGGAAATGACTTAGCTTAGTTCACAAGGATAGAAAGTGAGAGAACTTGGATTTGAACCATGACTTCAAATTCAACAGAACTATTTTCACAGCATCAGGCTGCAAAATAGCCTTTTTTGATTTTACATGCTAAATAAGAACGAGTCAATATTCTCTCATAAGAAAAATGTGACATCTATATGAACAGAAATAAGCAAGCTACAGTACTCAAAGAGCATTGTAGAGCTTGAAAAATTCCCCTAATTTATTTTTTTTTGTATTTTGAGTAGTTTTAGTAAGCAAAGAATTGTTTAGAGAAATAAGGCTGACTGAAGATGAGATCTAAATCATGAGGTAGTTCCTAAATCTCTTAATATTTTTATTTAGAAGAGAAAGTATACTAGAAGGAAGACAGCATCCAAAACTAGGCAGAGAAGTAGCCGTAATTTAGACAGTAGAAAGAACATATCCCTTAGGAATCATTAAGACACCATGTCATTTCCAAGGGAATTAATGTTCTCAGTCTTAGGATCAGACTCTGAGGATGAACAGTCTGTTTGGATATATGAGTAACCAAAGTCTCATTCTAAGCCTGCTTCAATGATCACAGGCTACACTTCACATTCCATCCAAATGCCCAACAGGAAATCAGGTTCTACCCAGTCAATTTGCTATTTTGTCTTTTATCATATTTGTGCCCACTTCTACTAAAATAAATTCAAAACAGTAATAAAATATTTAAATACCATAAATATGAAAATAAATACCATTGTAAGTAGAAAGGGAGTAGAAATTTAACAGCTCTTTGTCTCCTATGTGACTCTTTAGATAACTTCCTCCCTTTGTCCTAGCTTCATAATTTGCATATTATCATCTTATTAAAATCTTTAAAGTCAGAGTCTGCCTTACATTTTTATACTTGAAACCCCAATGTCTGATACAGTAGGTATCTAATAAATTTGCTTTCCATAAATCATATATTTCCTTTGGATGATTTAAATCATACATATTCTCCTGTCTCTATGCACTCTTAAGAACCCAGACCACAGAATATGAAATGAAAGCTTATATATGAACTTTGCAAAGATCTAAATTATTCAACAAACATTAACTGAATATCTTAAATTCTAGAAACAGCCCTTGACTCTGAGAACACAAAGAAGCAAAATTACACGAAACTTATTTTCAGGGAGATTGCTTTCTACAGGAGTAATATAGATTTGTTGGCGGGACAGAAAAATATGGTATTCAATAATAAGTTATGGGAAAAGAATAGAACTGGAACAAGGGAACTTTGTTTGAGAAGAGGACACTTTTAGCTGGGTGATTTGGTTAATATTTCATGGAATATATAGTCTGTGATCTGAGCCTTTAAGAGCAGAAATAAACAGATAGAGAAAAAAATTAGAGAAACAAAAAGATAAAGAAATACATAGTTACACAAATAAATAAATCAAGTAAAGCTAAGTGTGAGGAATAAGTAAACAGGATTGCAATTAGGGTGAGATAACTGGAATCTTTACTCAGGGTGCCCCAAATTGTAAAATACCAATAACTCTTATAGTTCTTCATCCTTGGCACACACACAAAATAAAAAAAAAGTACCAAGAATAACACTTAGAATAGTGGCTATTAGGTGACTTACTGCCCCTTCCACCTAGTGTGAATGCTTTCTTAAGTATCCATTCAATTTCCTCATTTGGGTTCAGGAAGTTCTCTGCCATGCACTGCCTTATGACTGAAAGAGAGATATTTCTTTTTTTCTTTGTTTTTAAAGTTTTTGCAAGGCAATGGGTTTAAGTGGCTTGCCCAAGGCCACACAGCTAGGTAATTAAGTGTCCGAGACTGAATTTGAACTCAGGTACTCCTGACTCTAGGGCCGGTGCTCTATCCACCGCACCACCCAGCTGCCCCAAGAGAGATATTTCTTATGCCATTTCCTCTGAGTGCCATTTCAGAGACACTTATACTATAGTCTAAGCATATAGAACAGCCTCTCTGAATGAAGTGAAACAGAAGAGAGCATGCCAAATCTGGGTGATGTCTAATAATGCAATTTGATAATTTGGCTAAAATTCCGTGTATACAAAAATGTAATTTTTTGCCAGAAATATGAACTAAAATTTGAAAGGTAGAGTTGAAAACACTCTAAGAAAGGTCTTGAAATGTCAATTTAAAAAGTTTTAATTTTTCACTCTTAGCAGTATGGAACCAGTGTGATGGTTTAACCACTGCTTGAGGAAAAGTTAATTTTGGCATTTCTTTGAAGGACGAATTGTTGAAGTTGGAATAAAGAGACTGTGAGACTATTGGGGGATATTCCAGATATCCAGGTGAGAGGTGATGATGGCTTGAACAGAATTTCTGACTATAGGAATAGAGACAAAATGATGGTCATGAAAAAGGAGTTGACACATGCCCTTTTTACACAAAAATATTACCTTGGGGAATTGGAGAGAAAATATCTCAGGAACTTATTGACATCTTGATAGTCAAAATTTCAAGCAAACAAAGGAAAAGTCTACCCTTCAGCTGATGTAACCATAATTTTGATCAAATAATGGTCAGACCAAGTGAATATTTCTCTACTCCAATCAGGCTATTCTTTCATCTGTACTCACTATGTATTTTTATCAGTGTACTTTTGATTTTGTTATTTCTTATGTGTGAAATGGGATCCCTCCTGCTTGCCACTGAATTACAATCAACCCTTTAAGACTCAATTTAAATGTCATAGCAATAGTGAAGGAGAAAATTACTTTGATCTACCCTATTCTTAAGTTATTGAGAAACTGTCTTCTCCCCTTTTGGACTACACATAGTGCTTCACTTACACCACATACATATATGCATAAATATAATTGTGTACACATATATGTATGCATATGTGTGTGTATTCTTTTAAATTTTATTAACTATTTATGTTTAAGTGAAATAATTTCTATGGTATACAGCTAAGAAATGAAATGGATTGGTGATTTTACTTGTTAAAGAGAGTCCCTGAAGAGGAAACATTCTTTCTCAAAACACTATGGAATCTTCTTTGAAAAATGATTTTGTAGAATTAATTGAGAAAGCAATCACTTGTTCAGGTTCACACTATGTTTGCTCAGAGATATGACTTGAACTCAGATTGCCTTGTCTCAAGGATCAGCTCTTTACAATAGCACACTACCTCAAAAAACAGAGCTTCCTCTAATCTTCTATGTATACAATACATATTTTTTCTAATCATTTCTAGGTCTTCATTCAGTATTCTTTAGTTTTTCTCCATGCAATCACATTTTACCCCTCTTCTTTTTAAGTAGTCAGTATGCATTTTTATTTCTTGTTTTGCTTTGGGTTATTTCCTAATTTCTTTCTATTCCTCATATAGTTAATTTTAATTCTTGTCTCATTGTATTATATTAATATGATTTTAATGAACATTTAAGTGTTTCTTGCCTTTGTAGCTGCTTTTTGTCATTATAGCAAATGTCCCTATTAAAATTGCAGAATAGAGTGCTCTTTGTGATTGAAAAGACAAAATTAGAATTCCAGATGAGGACATAGGAGTGACTAGAAAAATATGCATGATTTTTATAAACATTTCAGATAAATTCTGAATAATGCAATTATTAGATCACAGGAAATTATTTTTATAATTTCTACTGCATCTTGAGCTTATTCTCCAGAAAATTTTAGAATTTTGCAATTCCATCAACAATGAATAACTCTATCTGCTTTTCCATAATTCAGTCAGTCAATCAATAAACTTTTATTAAGTACCTTTATACCTCTCCCCCATTGCATATTTGTAGTATCTATATTTACTATCTATATTTATATCCACAGGAAAGTCAAAAAAAGATGTGAAATCAAGACAACAAGAATTTTTTTAGCACCTGTTTTAAGCACTATACTAAATGTTGAAAATAGAAAGACAAAAACAGTAACAAAACAAACAAATTAAAAAATATTGCTGCTCTCAAGGGGTTTACAATTCTATGGAGAGATAACAGATAACAATATTTACTCCATGCATTAAGATAAAGAAGGACTAGGAAAAGTTTCTTTATCAAGTTTGGTTTAACCTGAGATTTGATGAATGTCAGGGGAGCCAGGAAGCAGAGATAAGGAGGGAGATAGTTGTAGACAAGATTTACCACTCTTGTGAGTGTATCACTCAAGTGAAAATGTCAGAAATCAGGAGAAACAGTTTAGATGGTACATACATACATATGTATATATATGTGTGTGTGTATGTGTGTACGTGTGTGTGTGTGTGTGTGTGTGTGTGTGTGTGTGTGTGTGTGATGTCTATATGGGAGGGAAGTGGAAGCAAGGTACAAGAAGAATGGATAGAATGGGACAAAATAGAAGATTTTTATATTTAATCTTGAATGTAATAGGAAATCCTGGAATTGATTAAACGATGATAGAAGTGAAAAGATGGAAAGTGCTTTAGGAAGAATGAAAAGCAAGTCCAATATAAATTTAAATAGACCAAATAAACATGTGGAAGTGAATTACCATAATTACAGATCTATAAAAAGAAAGTCTGTTTAAAAATTTTGTATATATTTTATTTGTTTTCCAATTATATAGGATGGCAGTTTCTACCAATCATTTTTGGAAGGTTTGAATTTTAGATGTTTTCCCCCACCCTCCCTTCCATCCTCCCTCCCCCCAAGAGAAGGTAATCTGACAATCTTTACATTATTTCCATGATATGCATTGATCAAAACTGAATGTGTTGAGAGAAAAAAACATATCCTTGAGGAAGAAATAAAATATTAGAGATAGAAAAATTATGTAGTATATAAGACAACATTTTTTTAAAAATTAAAAGTAATAATCTTTGAGCTTTATTTAAACTCCACAGTTCTTTCTATGGATATAGATGGTATTTTCCATTGCAGATACCCTAAAATTGTCCCTGCACTGATGGAATGAGCAAGGCTACTAAGGTTGAACATCACCCCATGTTGCTGTTAGGATTTACAGTGTTCTGATCACCTCACTCAGCATGAATTCAGGCAATTTTTTCCAAGCTTCTCTGAAATACCATTCCTCCAGATTTCTAATAGAACAATAGTGTTCCATCACACACACACACACACACACAGAAACACACACACACATTGCAATTTGTTTAGTCATTCCTCAATTGATGGACATTCCCTCAATTTCCAATTGATTGACACCACAAAAAAGAGCTACTATGAATATTTTTGCACAAGTGATGTTTTTAACCCTTTTCCATGATCTCTCCAGGATATAAACCCTTTAGGCATAATTTCAACTTGCTCTCCAAAAAGGCTGGATCAGTTCACAGATCAACCAACAAAGCATCAGTGTCCCAGATTTCCCACATCCCTTCCAACATTGATCACTGTCCTTTCTCCTCAAAGTTTTCAGGAAGTCCAATGATTCTTAAATTGTCTCTCCTGGATATATTCTCCAGGTCCATTATCTTGCTGATGAGATATTTTACATTTCTCCATTTTTTAAATTTTTTTAAAGGGATTCTTGTTGTCTCATGAAGTCATTCATTTCCACAGATTCCAATCTATTTTTTAAAGAAGAATTTTTTTCATTTACCTGTTCAACTCATTTTCCAAGTGATCAATTTTATTTTTGAAGGTGTTGTTGTTTTCTATTTGTCCAGTTTTATTTTTGAGAGAATTATTTTCTTTTTGAACTTGTCCAATTGTATTTTCAAAGGATTTGTTTTTTGTTGTAAGTTGTCTATTTTCTCTTGCATTTCTTTTCCCAATTTTTCCATGTGATTTTTAAAATCTTTCCTGATCTCTTTTAAGAACTCTTTCTGGCCTGGAGACCAATTGATATTCTCCTCTGAAGTTCTAGTCCTCTCTGAGTTAGAATCCATGACATCAAGGTAACATTCAATGAACCCTATTTTCCACTGACCTTTCTTCATTTTCCTAGGATCTTGTGTTGGGGGGGGTGGTTCATAGACCTTCAGGGTTGAGATCCATAGAGGTTTGGCTCACTGGGCTTAGGAACTCCAAGTAGACTGACCAGGCCATGTCAGATGCTTTCTTTTTGGCCTTGATTAATGACCCATTCTCTAGACTTGGGTGGTGGAGGGGATAGCAGAATCTGTGTTATCCTTGAACAATGTGGGTTGTGCCTTTGGACTATATAATTAATCTGTTTTATCCTCAATCAGCACTGGTGGGGGAACTGCAGCCTACACCTGAGCCTGGGGGGTGGGATAGGGATGAGGGGGTTGTTACTGTTGTTCATAGGAGATTCATTTTCTCCCACAAGAATTGGGGGGAGACTCAACTAGAAACCCAGAGTCTATGCTGAAAATATGGGGGCTGGTGGCCCTGGTCTTCCAGACCAGTCGAGTTGACCAGACAGATGTCTAGCTGTCACTGGAGCTCTCACAGCCACTGAGCACAAAGCCAAAGCTTCCACTTCTATTCTCAGGTGAGTCCCTTGGCCTCACCCTGCTTCCTCTGTGCTGATTCTCTGATCTCTGCACCAAGCTCGCTTATACTCCCCTGTGACAGACCTTTGGCATGATGTTCTCCTAGGATTTTCTCTTGGTTCTGTGGATCCAAATTCTGTTCAGAGATTTGGTTCATGTTAGTTCTGGAGAAGAGCCAGGAGAACTTCAGACAATATCTGGCTTCTCTCTACTTTCTTGGCCAGAAGTCCAGAAAAGCTATTTTTTGTGAAAAGTTTGCATACTATAATATTCTAACTACTGATTAAACTTTTCTTGTTCAAATTGGGCTTCTAATGAACATCATCTCTCTAGATCTCTATAATTCAATATGGATTACGATAACTGTTAACATTAAAAAAAAGGTTCCAAACACCTTTTTCTTTGAATCACAATCATTTCTAGAGTACATTCTCTACTCACCTTCAACTCTCAGTTGGGGCCAAGGAAAAAAAGCAATTAAATAATCATACCTGATGCAGAGATCACATCTCTCATATTTTGTTCTAGTCATCCATGAGGGAAAAGGTAAGTTTCATTAGACATTCTCCAGATCCTTCACTATTTGGTTTTTCCAAGTAATAATGATTATTTTTTAATGATCTTTCCATTTGTATTATGGTACTCATTGTGTATATTCTTCTTTTCATTCTGCTTATTTCAATCTGTATTACTTCACACAAATTTCATGTTTCTCTGAATTCTTTATAGTCATCATTTTCTACTATTCATTCTTAAAATACTTGCTATATCATTGTATTTATGTGCCATGGGTTTTTATTGTTTTTTAGCTATTCAATAATTGCTATATATCTACTTTATTTAGTTATTTACTACTACAAAAGTGTCTATACATAGGTTTTGTTATATAATGGATTTTTTTTAACAGTGGACTTGCTGAATCAAAGGAGAAAGAGAGCTGAGTCATCATTCTTGTTTAAGGACATGTCTAATTCAGATTACATTTGTTTCCTGTAAAGGGGAAGAGCCTTTGGCATTTCAGCATATTGTTCTTTCATTTTGTAAAATATATGTAACTAAGTAGTTTTATTTTTCCTTGTAAAGCATACAGGACTTTGAGTTGTTTCTTTGTATGTGGAAAAAGCCAGAAAACTATTTAGGTGAAAGTAAACAAATATTTCTGGGCATAGATTTCATCTAAAATTTCTTCATCCAGGTGTGGCCAAGTGCTCTCTGAAAATGGAGAGAAATGGAGATTCAGTAGGTTTTTTTAATGCCTAATTATAATGTATTAGAGACATAGATTTTGTAAATTTAGTATTTAGTCCCTATATGTTAAGGTTAATTGTCTTAACTATTCCAAGGATAATTTTTGAAAGGAGAGGCAAATACACACACACACACACACACACACAAACACATACACACACACACACGCACACACACACACACACACCCATCCATAACCCTCAGCACTACCACCTATCTTCTGCGTTAGACATACCAAATCTCACAATTAAATTTTCTAAGAGAGTCCAATTGGAAAATCTCTTGACAGTTTTATGTCAAAGCTACTAATCCTTTCTGAAAAAGTGGAGTGATTCCTTCAGACAATAATTATAAGTGAGTCTGATGGTAGTAGGGTGGACTAGAGGGATAAGTTATAGAGGTTACATGAAGGGAGACATTACAATAAATTTGAAATAAATACCTATATAAAGAGTGAAAATAAGGGTGGTAGTACAAATCTAGTGTGTTTTTAGATTACTTATAAAAGGTGGGGTTGCAATCATGATCTTAAATAGTTTTGTTCTTGTTCAATCATGTCCAACTTTTTATGACCTCATTTAGTGTTTCTCTGACAAAGATACTAGAGTGGTTTCCCATTTGCTTGTTCTGTTCATTTTACAGAAAAGAAACTAAAACAAGCAGGGTTTAGCAACTTGACCAGGGTCACACAGCTAATAAGTTTCTGAAGTCAGACATAGATTCAGGAAGATGAGACTTTCTGATTTCAAGATCAGTACTTTATCCACTGTGCTGCCATAAGGAAATAACATAAACTACTAATGTCAATTGAAACAAAAAGCCCATACTTAAGAGTAGTAGTGGAAATAACAAAATAATAGCATTAAAGTAATGTAGTTTTACAAATATTTAATATAGCCAATGTTTATGTGTATATAATACATCATAGCCAAATACAGCACTGCTTAAATAAACATGCATGAATTACACAAGGATATTGATAACTTACATGTTATATACTTAATTGTAAAACATATACATACATACATACATACAGCATACATATTCAGTCTAGGGCTAAGGGAGATATGTTGCCTTTATTGTGTATCTATGGAGTTCTGATTGAGCAGCCAATTAAAAGTTTCCTCAAGAAACCAGAGTGAAAAGAGTAAGGGACAATTGTGCCACCCAAGGATGCCAAAAATCTTCCCAGAGAAACTGGGATCTGGAGATATGGTTGAGGTTTATTTGGGGGAGAAGAACTCATCAATCTCTGGTTCAAAATGATGAAAAAGACTTAGACTTTAATTCAGTTAACCCCAAAAGTTCACAGCTTATTATAAAGTACATAAGCTACTACAGAAGTTCATGTTAGGTCCTATAGAAAAGTAACTAGATACTAAGTTTCTTAAAGCAATAACATTCATCAAAAGAGATGACTGAGAGGAAATAGCATAGGTGAAGGTTAAAAGTGGGGAAAGGAGAAGTCACGTTAAAAGGAAAAAGGGAAACGTGAACAAAATTAGATCAACATAGGTCCAACTACATGGAACTGAAAGCATAATGTTTCACCTATATGGATCCAGCTTTTAGAAGAGAAGAGTTGAAGCAGCCTGGGCCAGAAGTCAAGGAAAACAGAAAGCCTGGGCAGAACTCAGTTCAAGTAATTCTGGTGGGGGAAGGTGGGGGACAAGGATGGTCAGGGTTTGAGGAGCAGCTCAGTCTCTAGCTCTAGTTTCTCCAATGAGTATGCCACAGGTATAGTCCCCAAGGAGTGAATAAAACAGTACCTATTGAGTCTGAACAACTGTTCATTAGGACTATGTGTTCTCCTGCCCCAGATAATGCAGAACACACCCCACAGAATAGTTCTCTGTTCAGCGTTCCCCTGCTGCACTCAGATGGGAAAAATAATCAAGTAGAGAATATTTGTGCCTACTGTGAAGTCAGGAGGAAGGATTTCTCCATTATGCCTCATCAAGAATTAAATGAAATTAAATTTTAAAAAAAAATTATTAAAAGGAAAAAATTAAATTCTGTAGCAGAAACAGTTATAATGGCAATTGAATCTAGGAACAAGCAAACCTCCATTGAGGGAGCTAAATATCTTGGTGAGAATAAAGACTGAAGATTACAACTAAAGACTATAGGAGTCTGCTAACAACTATAGCCATTCTCAAATAATGCAAAGTAATTTGAGGAAATTAATTAGTATATAAAGTACTAGCCTTGGAGTCAGTAGGATACTTAAAAATCTAGCTTTAGACACTCTCTAACTATATGACCCAAGGAAATCACTTAGCCTCTGTCTACCTCAGTTTTCTCATCTATATAATAGAGATCATAATGGCACCATTCTCCCAAGGTAGTTGCACTTTGAAAACCTTAAACTAATTTTTTCCACTGAGATTCCTTAATAATTAATCAATGAGAAGGCCATATAACCTTTATTTTGATTTCCTCTTAGGCATCAGGCCCTTGCATACTTTTGTTTTCATGGGTGAGTCATCTATATCCATTTTAGGCAGAATGCTGTGAAGATTGGCAAAGTTTCCTGGGACCTGTACTGAATGGAACATGATATCCATCTTGATGGTCAGGTGCCAAGTGACAATACCAATTGTCACTGTAATGAACATGTTCCCCAAGTAGTTTATAGAACTGAGATCAACAGTTATTTTTTTCCCAATTGATATTTTATTTTATCTTTCCAATTATTTATAAACTACATGATTTCTTTCCACCTCCCTTCCCACCCCTCTCCCCTCAATGGCAAACAGTCTGGTGACCATTATACCTGTACATTTGTGTTTTACATGTTTACAGATTAGCAATTTTCTGTATGAGGAATTAGAATTGAGGGAAAAGAAAAAAACATGAGTTAGGAAAAAAACATTAGAGAATTTTTTAAAAAAATGAACGTAGTGATCATTCAAATTCTGTAGGGGTTTTTTTGTTTTTATTTTTGGTTTGCTTACTTTTGTTTTACTTCCTCTGGATGTGTATATTGTCCATAACTGATCTCCCAGGGGTGTCCTTGATCTCTTAAACTGCTGAGAAGAACTGCACCATCAAGGTTGATCAACTCACAGTGTTGTTGTTAATGTATATAATGTTCTCTTGATTCTGCTCCCTTCCCTCAGAATCAGTTCCTTCCTTCATTCCATGCTTCTCTAGAGTTTCACCAGTCATGGTTTTTTTATAGAACAATAGTAATCCATAACATTCCTATACCATAACTTGTTCAGCCATTTCCCAATTTATGGATATCCCTTCAATTTCCAATTCTTTGACACTATAAAAAGAGCTGCTAAGAATATTTTGGAACATGTGGGACTTTTCTCATTTTCATAATTTATTCTGGATATATTAGTATTAGTATATATAGTATGACTGCGTCAAAGGGTATGAACAGTTTTATTGTTCTTTGGGTATAGTTCAATATTGTTCTCTAAAATGGTTGGATCAGTTCACAACTCCACTAACAATGCATGAATGTCCCAATCTTCCTGCAATCTCTCCAACATTGATGATTTTCCCTTTTTGTCATCTTAGTCAATATGATAGGTGTGAGGCAGTAGCATTTCTCGGGTGACTAGATGGTGCAGTGAAAAGAGCACCGCCTTGGAGTCAGGAGTACCTGAGTTCAAATCCAGCCTCAGACACTTAATAATTACCTAGCTGTGTGGCCTTGGGCAAGCCACTTAACCCCATTATGGGCAGCTAGGTGGCACAGTGGATAAAGCACTGGACCTGGAGTCAGGAGTACCTGGGTTCAAATCCGGTCTCAGACACTTACAAATCACCTTAGCTGTGTGGCTTTGGGCAAGCCACTTAATCCCAATGCCTAGCAAAAAACCTAAAAAAAAAATTGCATTTCTCTAATCAGTAATGATTTGGATCATTTTTTCATATGATTATATTTTGTTTTAATTTCTTTATTTGAAAACTACCTGTTCATATCTTTTACCACTGATCAATTGGGGAATGACTTGAAACCTAATAAATTTGATTTCATTCTCTATATATTTTAGAAATGAGACCTTTTTTTTCAGAACCCCTAGCTGTATAAATTGCTTCCTAGCATTATGTTTTCCTTCTAATCTATGAAAATATTGGTTTTATTAGTGTAAAAACTTTAATTTAATATAGTCAAAATCATTCACTTTGTAATTTATAATGTACTCTATTTCATTTTTGGTTGTAAATTTCTCCCCTTTGCAAAGATGTGACAAAGAATTTCTTGTTCTATTAATTGTTATATGGCATGGTCCTTTATGTTTAAACCCATTTTGACCTTATTTTGCATCAGGGTATGAGATGTGGGTCTATGCCTAATTTTTGCCACACTATTTTCCAGTTTGTTACGTAGTGAATGCTTATCCCAGAAACTGGCTTTGGGTTTGTCAAACAATGGATTACTGTCGTCATTTACTTCTTTTTCTTATGAACCTATCTTATTCCACTAATCTATTGCCCTATTTCTTAACCAGTAACAGACAATTTTGATGAATATTACTTTATGGTATGGTTTTAGATTTGGTAGAGAAAGGACAACTTCCTTTACATTTTTTTCACCAGTTTCCTTGATATTCTTGACCTTTTGTTTTGTTACTCTTTTTTTCAGCTCAGTAAAACAGTTACTTTGTAGTTTGATTGCTATAGTATTGAATAAGAAATTTAATATAGGTAGAATTGTCATTTTTCTATATTAGCTTGACTAAATGATGAGCAATTGACATTTTTCCAATCATTTAGCTCTAACTGTATTTGTGTGAAAAGTGCTTTGCAAAAGTTTCTGGGTTTCCCAAAGGAGGTAGAGTCCCAAGTATTTAATGTAATCAAGTTACTTTAAAAGGAATTTCTCTTGCTATCTCTTGCTCTTGGACTTTGTTGTTTAATATAGAAGTGCTAATGATTTATGTAGGTTTATTTTTTGTTTATAAAAGAAAGATTTTATTTATTTTGAATTTTACAATTTTCCCCCAATCTTGCTTCCTTCCCATCACACCCCACAGAAGGCAGTCTGTTAGTCTTTACATTGTTTCCACAGCATACATTAATCAAAGTTGAATGTGATGAGAGAGAAATCGTATCCTTAAGGAAGAAAAATAAAGTCTAGGTGATAGCAAAATTACATAGTAAGATAATTTTTTTTTTTAAATTAAAGGTAATAGCCTTTGGTCTTTGTTCAACTCCACAATTCTTTCTCTGGATACAGATGGTATTTTCCATCACAGATATCCCCAAATTGTCCCCAGTTGTTAAAATGATGGAATGAGCAAGTCCATTAAGGTTGAACATAACTTCCATGTTGCTTTGTGGATGTACAGTGTTATTCTGGTTCTGCTCATCTCACTCAGCATCAGCAGTGCTCCATCACATACATATACCTATGTGGGTTTATTTTCTATCCTACTATTTTGCTGAATTTTCTAATTGTTTCAAGTAATGTTTTTAGAACATTTTTCTCATGTTCTCTAAGTATGTCATCATGTGGTATACTGCAAAGATTGAAAGATTTAATTACTCATTACTAATTCTAATTCCTTCAACTTCTTTTTTTGTCTTATTGCAAAAGCTAGCATTTCTAATATTATATTGAAAAGTAATAGTGATAATGGGCATCCTGCTTTGATCCCTGATCTTATTGGAAATGCTCCTAGTTTGTGTCATTACATATAACATTTGTTGATGATTTTAGATAACTATTACTTATTCTTTTAAGGAAAACTCCATTTAATCCTATATTCTCTAGTATTCTTAATAGAGAAGCTTTTTCAGCATCTATTAAGACAATCATATGATTTCTGTTTGCTTTGCTATTGTTATGTTCAGTTATGTTGAGTGTTTCCCTAATGTTGAACCATTCCTGCCTACCTGGTTCAAAGCATATCTAATCATGTTGTATTATGCTAGTAATAATTTGTTGTAATCTCTTTGCTTAAATTTTATTTTAGATTTTTCTATCAATGTTCATTAGGGAGATTGGTCTATAATTTTCATTGTCTATTTTGATTCTTCCTGGTTTAGGTATCAGTACCATATTGTTGTCATAAAAGGAAATTGGCAGAACTCCTCCTTGTCCTATTGTTACAAAAAGTTAATGTAGAATTGAAATTAATTTTTCATTAAATGTTTAGTAGAATTCAAGTAAAGCTCATCCAAACCTGGAGATTTTGATTGGGGGGAATATTGATAGTTTCTTTAATTTCTTTTTCTGAAAAGGGGATTTTTAAGTATTTAATTTCCTCTTCCGTTAGTCTGGGCAGTTTATATTTCTGAAAATATTCATCCCTTTCAAACAGGTTATAAATATATTTGCATACAGTTTGGCAAAATAGCTTCAAATTATCTTTTTAATTGCCTCCTCTTTGACTCTGAGTTCACTCTTTTCATTTTGTAAGCTATTGGTTTTCTTCTTTCAATTTTTTAACCAGATTAACCAAAGATTTATCTGTTTTATTATGATCTATTTTAAATTTTCATAAAACCAACATTTAGTTTCATTTATTAGGTCTGTGGTTTTCTTTCAACTTTATTAATCCTTTCCTTGATTTTCAGAATTTCTAATTTTGTGTTCAATTGGGGAATCTTTAATTTCTTCTTTTTCTAGATTTTGTAGTTTCATACCCAATAAATTGGTCTTCCCTTACTCTATATTATTCATATAAGCATTAAGAGATAAAAAATTTCCCCTAAAATCTTCCTTGCCTGCATCCATTAAATTTTGGTATGATGCCTCGTTGTTATCATTTTCTTTCATCTAATAATTGATTATTTCTAAGATTTGCTGTTTGATCCACTAATTCTTTAAAATTAAGTTATCTACTTTCCAATTAATTTTTGGTTTATTTTTCCATGGTCCTTTATTATATGTCATTTTCATTAAATCATGACCTGAAAAGTTTGGGTTTATTATTTCTGCCTTTCTGTATTTGATTGTGAGGTTTTTATGTCCTAGTACATGGTATAGGTACCATGTACTGCAGAGTAAATAGGTATATTCTTTTCTAATTGAATTCAGTTTTCTCATGTGTTCTGTCACATCTAAGGTTTCTAAGAAGTTATTCACTGTCTTAACTTACTTCTTGTTTATTTTGAGCCTAGATTTATCTACTTCTGAAAGAGGAAGGTTGAGGTCTTCCATTATTTTGTTGTCTATGTCTCCTTGTAATTCACTCAGTTTTTCCTCTAGTAATTTGGATACTATAGCCCTGGGTATTTACAAATTTAAAGATATAGCTTCATTACCAAAGGTGCCTTTTAAGAAGATATAGTTTCCTTCCTTATCCCTTTTAATGAGATGAATTTTTGCTTTAATTTAACTGAGATCAGGATAGCTACCCCTGATTTTTGTACTTCAGTTGAAGCATAATATATTTTGTTCCATTCTTTTACCTTTACCTTGTGTGTATCTCTCAGCTTCAGATGTATTTCTTGTTAACAATACATTGTTGGATTCTGGTTTTTAATTCATTCTGTTACCCACCCACATTTTACGGGAGAGTTCATTACATTCACATTTATAGTTGAATATAAATTCTTTATTCCTTCCATGTTACCTTCCACATTTGTATTCTCTTTCCTTTCTTTTAATTCCTCCTCACCACTATCTTGTTCCTTTTCCTTTTTAACTTTTCTTTTAACTTTTAGCTTTCAGTTTACTTTCACTTCTACCTTCACCTTGCCTTTTATCAATCCCTTCTTTCCTCTTCTTTCCCTTCTCTACCCCTTTCCCTATAAGAATAAGATTGATTTTTCCACCCAATTGGGAATGTAAGTTATTCCCTCTCTGGGTCAAATGTATCGAATAGGATTTACTCGATGTCCACACCATCCCTGCTTTCCTTCTGCTAAAATATATCTTTAAGCCTCTACCTTATGTTATTTATCCACTAATGCCTAGCCTTCTTCTTCTTTTTATGCTTTTTTTTGTTTTAACCCTGTCTTATACTTACATAACTTTTGTCATACTATATTCCTTTTAACTGACTTTATGTACTGTCAATCAAAGTATAATCAAGCAAGTATTGACTATTTAATTGCTTGATTGATTAATAAACACTATTGCCCCATAGTCATTAAGTAACTTCCCCTCCTCTGTTTCATTAGAAATTCATTTCTCAAGAGCCACGAATCACATCAAATTGTAATCACTTAATATCTTATCCCCTTTTCAAGTAGTCTTCATGGATTTGCAATCCTCATAAGTCAAAGCATCATCAAAAACCAAATCATTTCCTGAAACATATGCAGCACCCCAAGCGTATTCTCTCTTGCCATTCCCCCCTTAGCTCCTCAACAAAGGTAATTAAAACCTCATTAACTAAAGTATGGATTATGATAAGACCACTACCTAATATCTTTATGTCCAACTCTTGTAAATAGGTTCCTAACCTATTGTACTACAAACCTCTAATTATCTAGCAAAGTCACTTCTGATTTAATTAATATAGAGTCTTTAAACACTCTAAGTGCTAGGATACTCTGAAGGTCTCAAGAACTTTACAGCTGATTGTAAGATATGGGAGACACTAGTACTTCTTAGCTTTGGATACTCTCATCAGTGAAAGTTCTGAGCTCTATAAGCAAGACAAAATTAAGGTAGGTCATAGTAAACATGAGACACATAAGTTTAGAATAAACTCCCCATCTTTTCACCTGGACTATTTGTCTGTGGTAGAGCATTCTGAACTTCTATTGGTCTGATCAGCCACAGTTGGATACCCTGTAATTTGTCTCAAACATAGTGATGTCATTTTGATCATCTTCAAGACAAGAACCAGCCATACCCATATCCTCTAAGTACAGTCTCTTCAATATATTCAACCTGTTAATTATGCTAAGAGAAATAAAATTCTCAATAATTACAAGTTTTATCTTCTCTTGTAGGATTGTGTAAAATTCAATGTTCTTGACTAATATTTGTTTTGCTTTGTTTTGCTTTGCCCTTTCCATTTACCATTTCATGCATTACTTGAATCTTAGATTCAAAGATTGAATTTTTCAGTTCAGTTCTGGTCTTTTTATCAGGAAATTTTGGAAGTCCTCTGTTTCATTGAACTAACACTTTTTTCCCTGACAGAATATTCCGAATTTTGCAAGGTAATAAATTCTTAGTTGTAAGCAAGGTCCTTTGCCCTCTGAAATACCATATTCCAGGCCCTTGCATTCTTCAGTGTTGGAGCTGATTGTACTTCCTTTCTATTTAAATTGCTTCTTTTTGGCTATTTGCAGTAGTTTCTCCATTATTTGAGATTTCTGGAATTTTCTATGATAATCCTTGGAGTTTTAATCCTGGGGACTTTTTCCTGTGTATTCTTCCAATGCCTAGTTTATTTTCCTTATCTAGTAGACTTGAAAATTAATTTGTAAATTTTTTCTCCGGGAACTATTATCTAGTTGTTTGTTTTCCCTAAAAGGTACTTTACATTTTCTTCATTTTTATGTGTCTTTTTACTTTGGTTGACAGAATCTTGCTGTCCCATGGATTTATTGGTTACTTCTTGTCCAATTCTAATTTTTAGGGTTTTATTTTCTTCAGTTAGCTTTTGTGTTGCCCTTTTCAGTTGGTTAATTTACTTTTTTTCTGACTTGCATTCCACTTGCTTGATTTGACTCTTATAGGAGTTGCATTCCTTTTCTAGCTGGTTGACTTTATTTTTTGAAGATTAATATTCATTTTCCAGTTGGTATTTTAACTTTTAAAGGAGCTTATTTCTTTGGTCAATTTTGCATAATATTCCTACATGGATCTCATTTCTTTTTTCTATTTTTCTTCTTCATCTCTTCTTAGTTTTGTAAATTCTTTTTTAAACTCTTCTATGAGGTTTTGGATTTGAGTTCATAGATTCCTTTGAGAATTCCCAAGTAGGTAATTTTTCACTGCTTTCTTCCTCTCAGGTGACCTTTATATCATCTCCATTTTCACAGAAGCTTTCTATGGTTAGCAATATTTTTTTTATGTCCACTCATGACAGGTTCTTTTCTTTTTTCTTTTTAATTTTTGAGTTTTACAATGTTTCTCCCAATCTTACTTCCCTGCCCCCCCCACTGAAAATAATCTGTCAGTCTGTATTTTGTTTCCATCTTGTACATTGATCCAAATTGAGTGTGATGAGAGAGAAATCCCATCCTTAAGGAAGAAACAAAAAGTATAAGAGATAACAAGATCAGACAATAAGATAACTGTTTTTTTTTCCCAAATTAAAGGGAATGGTCCTTGAAATTTATTCAAACTCCACGGCTCTTTATCTGGATACAGATGGTATTCTCCATTCCAGACAGCCCAAAATTGTCCCTGGTTGTTGCACTGATGGAATGAGCAAGTCCATCAAGGTTGAACATCACCCCCATGTTGCTGATAGGGCATACAGTGTTTTTCTGGTTCTGCTCATCTCACTCGGGATCAGTTCATGAAAATCCTTCCAGGCTTCCCTGAATTTCCATACCTCCTTGTTTCCTTTTTTTTGATATTTAATATTTATTTATTCTCATTTTGTACAAATGTTTTTTATACATTAATAAAATATTCTTGTTTAAGAGTAAAGAAAATACCCCCCCACACAAAATACAGACTCACTTGAGTGATAAAGTAAAGGGGAGAGAAAAAAATTAAAGTTAAAAAAATAATAGTAATAATTGTAGGTATGGCCAGGTGGCACAGTGGACAGAGTAACAGCCCTGGAGTCATGAGCACCCAAACCCACATCCAGCCCCGTCCACCCAACAATCACCCAGCCTTGTGACATGCAAGCAACCTGAACACCACTACCCTGCAAAAACCAAAAAAAAAAAAAAAAGGAAAAAAAAACAAAATAAAATAAAATAGTAATAATAGTAGGGGTGGCCAGGTGGCGGACAGAGCATTGACCCTTGAGCCAGGAACACCTGGGTCCAAATCCGGCCTCAGACACCCAACATTCACACTGCTATGAGGCCCCAGGTGGGCCACCCAGCCCCATTTGCCCTGCACCCCCAAAAAAATAATAATAATAAAAAATGTGCTTGAGTCTTTCTTCCAACACCAACAACTCTGTCGTGAGTGGGTCACATTATTTATGATAAGTCCATGGCAAAAGTTACTTCCATATTTTTCCACTGTTGCCATTGCTGATCCCAACTCCTAACTTTCGTATTTCTCCACTACCATGTACTATATTTTTCTCTCTCCTTTCACTCTGGCTCTGCTGTAGTGTAGCTCAGTCGCTCAGCAGACAGATCCCCAGCTCTGGGGCCAAGAGGCCCTGAGCCCCCATACCACCCCTTAGGCCCAGCATCCACCTGGCTCTATGGTCCAAAACAGGCCATCCCATCCCAGCCCCTTACAAGAAGTAAAAAAGAAAATATGTTATATCTGACCACTCTCCCCCCATGGTGCATCCTCTCCTCCATTACTCACATCACCGCCCCTTCCCCCTGCCCCGCCTTCTTACTCCAGATGTCTATATCCCATTGAGCATATATGCTGTTTCCTCTCCTACCTACCTCTGATGAGAGCAAAGATTCCCTCATTCCTCCTTGCCTTCCCCCCTTCCATATCATTCCATAGCTCATTGTAATAAAGAAAAATCTTATTATATGAGATATCTTGGCCTATTCCCCCCCTCTCCTTTTTTTTTCTCCCATTACATTTACCTTTTTTCTATTGACTCCATTTTTACTCCATATTTTATCTTCATATTCAGCTTTCTCCTGTGCTTCAACTATAAAAGCTCCCTCTACCTGCTCTATTAACTGAGAAGGTTCATATGAGTATTATCAGTGTCGTTTTTCTATGCAGGAATACATGCAGTTCATGATCATTAAGTCCCTCATAATTTTCCCCTCTCCTCTAATCTCTATGCTTCACCTGAGTCCTGTATCTGAAGATCAAACCTTCTGTTCAGCTCTGGCCATTCCAACAGGAACATTTGAAATTCCCCTGGTTCATTGAAAGTCCATCTATTTCCCTGGAAGAGGACATTTAGCCTTGCTGGGTAGTTGATTCTCGGTTGCATTCTAAGCTCTTTTGCCTTCTGGTATATTATATTCCAAGCCCTACAAGCTTCCAATGTAGCTGCTGCTAAGTCCTATGTGATCCTGACTGCAGCTCCATGATATTTGAATTGTGTCCTTCTGGCTGCTTGTAATATTTTCTCTTTTATTTGGGAGTTCTGGAACTTGGCTCTAATATTCCTAGGGGTTGGTATATTGGGATCTCTTTCTGGGTGGGGGGGGATTGGGGGATTCTCTCAATTTCTGTTTTGCCCTCTGCTTCTAGGATATCAGGGAAATTTTCCTGTAGTAATTCTTTGCAAATGATGTCAAGGCTCTTTTCTTGATCATGACTTTCAGGAATTCCAATAATTTTTATATTATCTTTCCTAAGTCTGTTTTCCATATCAGTTGTTTTTTCAATGAGATATTTCACATTTTCTTCTAATTTTTCATTTTTTTGGTTTTGAAGTACTGATTCCTAATTTCTGGTAAACATCAATCTCCCTGAATTCTATTCTTTGTCTGGAGGATTTGTTCTCCTCAGAGAATTTTCTTATCTCTTTTTCCATCTGGCCAATTTTGCTTTTTAAAGCATTCTTCTCCTCAATAACTTTTTGAACTGTTTTATCCATTTGACCTAAACTGGTTTTTAGCATGCTATTTTCTTCAGCATTTTTGGATTTCCTTGACTAGGCTTCTGACTTCATTTTCATGTTTTTCCTGCATCTCTCTCCTTTCTTTTCCCAGTTTTTCTTCCAACTCCCTCATTTGATTTTCAAAGTCTTTTTTGAGCTCTATCATAGCCTGAGCCCAATTTCTATTTTTCTTGGAGTCTTTAGATGCAGGAGCTTGTGCTTCCTCATCTTCAGACTGAGTATATTGATCCTTCTTGAGTTCATAGATAATGTATTTCTCAATGGTGTTTCTCTTGTTTTTCTGCTTGTTCATTTTCCCAGTCTAAGCTTGTTTTGGGTGTGCTTCCTGAGCTTTTGGGACACTCCTACAAGGGTCTCAGTGTGTGAGGCTCTGTCCTCCCTCCTGGTCTGTGAATGACCACAACCCCCCCCCCCCACGTGGCTGAGGTGGGTGGTGGCCCTACTGTTCTATGGTGGGGCCTGGACTGTGATCAGGATCTGAATGTATTCAGAGCCACAGAGTCCTGTTCCAGGGGCAGAGGACAGAGCTCATCAGTCTCTCTTCAATCCCCTCCCTCAGCTCAATGGGCTCATGCCCTGGGGGCTCCTGCTTACCAGCTTTTCCTGCTTCTGTTTCCTGGATCTGGAATGCAGTGGTCAAGCAGCTTGCTGTGTGCCCTGAGGTCTGGGCTTCATGTGCTCACTCTGGCAGAAGTACCCCAGTTGTTCCCCCAATTTGTGCCTGGTGCTCCCCGGGGGCATAGATCAGGAAATTCCTCTGCTGCTGTGAGCCATGGCTCCCAGCACGAGGCTGAAGTTCTTTAGCTCTGGAGGGCCACCCCTCTGGTGGACTGCCCCTCCAACCCAGGGAGCAGAGCCTTTCTGCCCTTTTACAGGTTACCTTGAGTAGGAGAACTGCCTCACTGGGTCCCTCTGTGGGTTCTTTCTCTCGAAAATTTAGTTAGAGTCCTTAGTTTCAAAGATTTATGAGAGAGCACCTAGGACAAGATCCACTCTTGTCGCCATCTTGGTTCCACCCCCTCCTCCTTGTTTCCTAATAGAACAATAGTGTTTATGGTTACCATTCTTTTAGTTTTTTGCTCATTTTGATTGTTTGAGTTTTGTTCCTGGAGGATAGGAAGTATAGACCCAAGCTTCTTGTACTGGGGCTGGGGTTTGATCTCTGGCTTATTGCTGGCCAAGATTGCCTATGCAGCCCAGGTGTTACTTATGCAGAGGTTCATTTCCTCCTTTATGTTCAGGTTCTGCCTATGCAGTGGTTTGTTCCCTACCTAGTCCTGTCTTTTGCCCTTATGTTCTCAGGGCTCAAACTTTGTCTGGGACTTGACCCTCCCTGCTGACTATCTAGTTGTAGTGACCTGTGCTGTTGTCTTGCTGCTAGGAAGTGGACCAGCCTTCCATTGGTTTTTCTGTTCTCCTGCCTAGCTGGGCTTTACTTCCTTTTTTTCCCCTGGGGAGACAGACCTTCACTGATGTTCCTTCATGATGTTTAAGGTTGAAAACTTCTTTGGTTCTTGTCTTTTTTTGGTGGGACCTATAACTTTAATGTCAATATAGTGGCTTCATTTAAAGTTCTGTAGTTAAAAGCTGTGGGAGTCTGCTATCTACATACCACTATCTTCGCTCTGACTGAAAGTCTTCCCAAATGTTATTCTTTTAAATGATATTTTTACCCAAATTACATATTAAGACAATTTTAAATATTCATTTTTTAGATTTTGAGTTCCAAATTTTACCTTTTCTCCCTCTCCTCTCCTTCCTAGAACAGTAAGAATTTTAAATAGGCATGTTATTTGCTATCATGTAAAACATATTTCCATATTAGTCATATTGTAGAAGAAGAGAAGGGAAAAATTTAAAAAATTAAAGTGAAATTAGGATACTTCAATCTGTATTCAGACTCTGTCAATTCTTTCTCTAGAAATGTTTATCTTTTTCTATCATGAGTCCTTTGGAATTGTCTTGGCTCATTGTTTTGCTGAGAAAAGCTAAGTTGTTCATAGTTGACCATCACACAACTTTGCTGTGACTCTGTATGATGTTTTCCTGGTTGGGTTTGCTTCACTTTGTATCAGTTCATATCTTTCCTGGTGTTTTTGGAATCTGCTTACTTGTCATTTCTTATAGCAAAATAGTAACACATTACATTCATATAGCCATCCCCCAATTGATAAGCATGCCCTCTTTACTACCACAGAAAGAGCTATTATAAATGTTTAGGAATCAACTGTTATTGATGAAATTCATACTGGAACCTACTGCTAACTTGACCATGCTGAGTAGCTAATCAATGACAAGCATCAATGACAATTTCTTAGCAAGAAAATCATTGAACTTGATTCTGGAGAAGATTAAAAAGCCTGCTCATGTCTTTAAGACTTTTTGGTATTCTAAAATACTTGTGTTATAATTGCCTCTTGTTCCACCTCTCCATTGATAGAACACCAGTTAGGTGATTATGAAAAAAAGAACAAGTTGAAACTCTCCGTTTATCTGGGCGCTTTGCTTTTCATTGATATAGTTGAACCCTGTAACTCTATTCTGAACTACTCCCATCCCTAGCCCCCAACACTCTAGAACACTTTGGTTATGCCTTCATGGTAAACAAAGAGACCATCTACAATAATTTCATATAAAATTATAATAGTGGATGTTCAACCTAAACTGATCTGAATTCTTTTATTAGCTAATTTTCCCCCTCCATCATTGTCTCTTTCTGATTTGACAATTCCCTTAATGTTGATCTAACAGAATTCCAAAATAACTTGGTATGCTATCAGCAAATCTACTTTCCTCTGCTCACATATACTCCAGTCCTTTCTTCTGAAAAAATTTACCATGAACATATGATCACCAGCACTTGCTTTCGGACTACCTACCAAATGGTCATGACTCCTGTCATGCTATTTTACTGGGTAACAGGTTTCCCAAAGATTTCAATATTGCATCAATACCTTAGCTTTCAATTTGTGAATTGATACCTAGATGATATCAAATTAATAACTTTTCACTGTGGTTCACAAAGTAACCTTTCACTGTGGTTAAATGAGCAAGATACATATATTTGTTGAATATATATTCAACATTTGTTGAATAGCTACACTAGTTGCTGAGGCCTAGGGTTTGACAGGACCATGAATATGATCAGATATATGCCAAGTATTTTGTTATTGTTAGTCATTTTTCCATCAGGTCTGATTATTTGTGATTCCATTAGGGATTATCTTGTTGTGGTTTTCAATTTTTTTCTCCTGTTCATTTTATATATTAAGAAACTGAGATAAACAAGGGTAAGTGACTTTCCCAGGTCCCATAGTTAGTAAGCTGATTTTGAACTGAGGTGATTTTAGGTGAGGTATTCTGTTCACATCATCACCTAGATGTCTCATGTTAAATTTTCTTTTGTTCATTCATTTTTTGGAGGGGTGATACAGAAAGGAGAGTTTTTTTGACATAGTCAAGCATATGGCTGACCTGTGAATAGATTATGAAAAAAAATAAAGAAGATAATGTTGATATTGAAAGAAAAAATTGAGGAACAGTAATTTTACAGTATTTTTTGTTTTGGTAAAGTCTGTCTCTTTTTCTATTCCATAAAAATGTCTTCTGTGGTCATTAAATACCAATAAAGGTGTGGTATTTGCAAAAAAGGGAAATCCTTAAAGCACTATAAAATGACAGCTATCATTACTATTAACTGTTTTTATTACTAGACAATCTGTCTATATATATATATATATATATATATATATATATATATATATATATTCAAAGTACCCTGAATATTTCAATGGGTATGCATTTAGCAAATGTATTTTACGTAAACTTTGATATTTTTCAAATTAAGTTTCTTAATTATATCAGTAAATGATGCATTTTCAAAAAGTCAGGGGTATCTTTTCTAGAAATGGGATAGTTTTCACTCAGTCTAGAAAAACTGCAAGACTTGGAGAGATTCTGAATTTGAATCCAGGTTGTCCTCCTTTTATAACAGATCAAGAGAATTTCAAGACAACAATCATTTTTAACAATAATTAGTACTGCTCAACACTCAGTGTGTCAATTTTTCCAAGGCTAATATCTGTTTCTTGACATTCAGTCTCATGTTGAGTGGCTAGAGCATATACTGTTATTTTGATAGGGGTGGTATAAATGAAGTGATCTACTTCTCTACTTTATTCTATGTTGACATTATTCATAAGTGCTCTCTCTATGTTAAGTAATGTTAAGTATTATGGGCTATATTCTAATTCTTTAGTTACAGCTGACAATGGCATCATGAAGTAAAGGGCAGCTGAATCTTTTGAATATGGCTATAAATAAGAACCTGGAAATAGAAGATGATCTTTTCTGTTTCTGAACCTAGTTTGGAGAGAAAGTTATGATGGTCTCTTTAGAATTTAATTTTCAGGTGCAGAGTAATGTATATTTCATTGTTTAAGATAGGGGGATTTTGCCATTCATGAGTGAAAATTGATTAGAATAAAAATTAGGAAAATCTCTGATCTGAAAAAGACAATTTGATATTATTTGCTCACCAATTTTCATTTCATTTGGATTCAAATATAGAAAGATTACCTTTTTTATTATTAAAAACAAAATAAAACACAGAAATTACTGAAGAAAGAACATTTGTACCTTAAATAAATATTACCTTGCTAAATGGTATATGGAAAAATGTATCAAAATTGTAATTTCCAGGAAAAGGTTATTGAGCTTTCTCCAACAATATAGTTTTTGTTTACTTTGATTTCAGAAAAAGCATTGCTATAGGCCAAGAAGTAATTGATAATTGAGACTGGGAGACTTTTTTTTTGATAGCTTTGAAATCAGAAGCAGCATTGTATTTTACATATTCTGCAAGTGCACTGCAACCATGTGTGTGAGTCTGGTGAGTCTGTGTGTGAGTGTGTCTGTGTGTGTGTGTGTGTGTGTGTGTGTGTGTGTGTGTGTGTGTGTGTGTGCATACACATGGTTATAGACAAACTCAGGAAAATCTGAGTTAAAACTCAACCTCTAACACTTACTTACAATGTGACCTTAGGCTGAGTTACTCTATCTTTTCCTTCTTCAGTTTCCTCATCTTTAAAATGTAGATTATAAAATAGCAACTATCTAAGGCTTTGGAAACCTTAAAGCCCTATAGAAAAGACAGTTTTTTTTAGTTACTCAGAGGGATGTGTATAATTGTACTTTATATGATATAAAAAAGCAATTTTTATGAAATCATAATTACTTTCACTTTAAATTATGTCCTGTTCTTCACCAACAGGCTCAGAGAAGTCTGACTATTCAAGTAAAAATGCAGATTCATAGTCAAAGTGTAGGTGCATTAATTCTTTTATTTTTTTTTGAAAGTGTATAGTAGACCATGACTTTTAATGCATGAAAGTCTATATTCAGTTAAAAACTCCCTTGACCTTTATTTAGAGACTGAGTTGAATTTTTGTTTTGTCTTGTTTTGTTATGTTTTAAAGCAGACCTCATTGCATTTAGGGAATGACTTTCAGAATGCTAAGGTACTACTGGTAATGACATATACACACATTTTTTTCATGGCTGAAGAACTTTATTCTTTAAAGGTATATAAAATAGCAGACTATGCTTCCTGGGAAGATTTTCATGAAATTGCCTTGCGGCCTCTCAAATAACTGTCCATTGTAGGTAGCATTCAGACTAGGGCATGAGTAGGATTCTTCACATAGTGACATTTTTCAGTCACATGCAAGAATTTGGATTGCTTTTAGCAAGATAAAATGACACTGAGTTTAAGGAAGAGTGTTATTCAAGTGATTGCTTGGATTATTTGTTTGAATAGTAGATGGTGTTTGCAAAGTTTGTCATGGATGAATTAAATAATGAATTTGGATTAGTATTCAATTTCCCATGAATCTGATTCAAAACCTGTTTTCCAGATTACATAGTCCTAGGATTGAAATTACTCTCTAAGATTGGATTGTTTTATTCAACTAGTATTATAAAGTGTCATCTTATGATATTTAATTGTGGGGAAGCCATGATTAGATGAGAATTAAAAAAAAAACTGGAAGCATTTGTGAACTGCAAGTTTAATAAGAATCAGCAGTGTGACAGCATCTGAAAAATCTCATGCTATCTTGAAAAGCATTAAGGTGTAACTTCCAATTAAAAAACAAAGGTGATAGTGCTAATGTACCTTGCCATGATCAGATCACATCTCAAGAGATGTGTTTAGGGTTGATCACCACAAAGGAACGACTTTGTTAAACTGTCTTATGTGTTAAGAAAATAACCACAAGGGTCTCTCCTGCTCAAACAAGTATCATTTGACAGAAATGTAGGATAGGAAGGATATCAAAGTTTATTTTGAGTATCTGAAGGACTATTCTGTTGCTGAAGAATTAGAAGAGTTCTGCTTATTCCTGTAGTACTGCTTTGCTAGGTAGAGTCTTCCTCTTCATTAGAAATATTTAAACAGGGGTGGCTAGGTGGCATAGTGGATAAAGCACTGGCCTTGGAGTCAGGACTACCTGGGTTCAAATCCAGTCTCAGACATTTAATAATTACCTAGCTGTGTGGGCTTGGGCAAGCCACTTAACCCCATTTGCCTTGCAAAAAAAAAAAAACAAACCTAAAAAAAAAGAAATATTTAAACAAAGGGAAGTTGACTACTTATAAGGAATGTTTAGGATTAATGTTATTGTTATTTTTCAAATTTTTTGTATGCGTGCAACAAGTGGTGGTTATTAGGTCTCTTTTGGTTCCTTTCCAACTCCAAAAGTCTATTATTCTATTATAACTTATAGTTGAGCAAATGTAGAAGATGTATCCATTTTTAAATCATTATGTACTTAAGCAGAAACTAAATTTCTGATTCAGATAAAAAAAAAAGATCAATGGTTATTTAGGAATATGAAATAGATTAAGGTGATAGTTTCTGCTTCTAATTTGCCTTTTTGGAATAGGAGTTGCTCAGAAACTTTCTGTCATTTAAAAAACATTCTTTTATTATTTTTTAAAATTTATTTTAATATAATTTTATTTTATTTTCCCCAGTTATATGCAACAAGTTTCATTTATTTTAAAAATCTTGAGTCCCAAATTCTCCCCCTTTCTCCCACCTCAATCCTCCTTATTGAGAAAGCAAATTATTTGAAATACTTTAGAAATATGTAGCCACAAAACATGGATAAAATAATCATGTCATAAGAATAAGCATAACTCACCCCAAGAAAAAAGAAACCAAGAAATATATAAATATATATATATATATATGTGTGTGTGTGTGTGTGTGTGTGTGTGTGTGTGTGTGTGTGTATGTGTGTGTATAAATTGCATGCATCAATATGTATTTAGACACCATCATCTCTGCCTTTGCAATGGATAGTATTCTTTACCATAAGTCTTTCAAGTTGCCTTGGGTTGCAGCATTACTGAGAAAAGATAACTCATTCACAGGGGATCATTCTACAATACTGCTGTTACTTTGTATATAGTACATTTCACATTACATCTGCTCATCTAAGTTTCATGTTTTATAGCAGAATAACATTTCATCCCATCTCTTCTAGTATATAGAACTAATAGTGGCACTGATAAGTCATGCTAAGTCAAAGGACAGGCATGATTTTATAGCCCTTGAAGCAGTTTCAAATTGTTCTTCAGAATTGTGGTATCCATTTCACACCTCTTCCAACAAAGCATTTATTTCATTTTCTCTTTCTATCCTATTAGTGAATCGATTAGATATAAGGTAGTATCTCAGAACTGTTTCAGTCCATACTTCTCCAAGGAATACTGACATAGGGAATTTTTTTAATCATTTAAATATATAGCATTGATAACTTCATTTGAAAACTTTTCATACATTTTGTTCATTTTTCATTTGGGGAATGGTCTTTATTTTTTATATAAATTTGACTCAGTTCTTTATGTTTGAGAAATGAAGTATTTATCAGAGAAATTTGCTTCAATATTATTTCCCATTGAAAACTCTATTTCCCTCCATCCTATTCCCTCCTCAGACATTTATTCTCTCTGTTCTTTTGCTGTCTCTCTTCAAAAACTGTTTTGTATCTGACTACTCCCTCCCCCAATTTTCCTTTCCTTCTATCACCTCACTCTCCCACCAGCCCTTTCCCCTCCTACTTTCCTCTAGCATAAGACAGATTTCTATATTCAAACGTGTGTGTATGTTATTCCCTCTCTGAGTCAATTGCAATGAAAGTAAGGCTCATTTGCTTCCCCTTACCTCCCTCCTCTTCCACTCCACTACAAAAACGTTTTCTTGTCACTTTTATGTGAAATAACTTACTGCACTCTACCTTTCTCCTTCTCTTTCTCCCAGTATATTCCTCTCACCAATTAACTCTATCTTTTTAATACATCATTCCTTCAAAATCAGCTCCCACCTATTCCTTGTCTATATATGTTCCTTCTAACTGCCTTAATAAATGAGAAAGTTTATATATGAGTTATCAGCATCATCTTCCCATGCTGAAATAAGCAATTTAACATCATTAAATCCCTAATGATTTGCCCTTTCTTTTTTACTCTACTTGAGTCTTGTATTCGAACATCAAATTTTCTGCTCAATTCTGGTCATTTAAAAACAGGAAAGTTTGAAAATCCCCTAGTTCATAAATGTCTGTCTTTTTCCCTGAAAGACCATGTTCAGTTTTGTTGGGTAATTCATTCTTGGTTGTCATGCATGCTCTTTTGCCTCCCAGAAAAATCATATTCCAAGTCCTATAATTGTAATTGTCCATGATCAGATTTTTTGTTGCTGTTTACTCATTTCCCTCTCTTATGACATAATTTTAACTCTTTATTAAGGTGAAAGACACACTATCTCAAACTTTTGGGGATTTTTGCAGCTGTTTACAGAGATTCTTCTAGGGAACCGCAATTTTTCAGTTCTTCCAAAGTCTAATGAGCCTGTGTTCTTGTCTGGGGGTGACTACAGTATCTTGGAACTCTGACTTTCCCTGCTCCACTATGGCAGTAAGTTCTGTTGTGATTCTGTTCCTTTTTCCTGGGACTGGGGCCCCAGATCTGATCTGAATATGGGCAAAGTAACAGAGTCCTACCTCAGTGATAGCAAAGAGGTCCCTTTAATCTCCTTCTGCTTTCCTTAAAAGAGCTCTGGAAATGACTGCCTCTGTGGATTAGTGGTTCCTTAGATCCGCTTTTGGTCTGTTGAACTCTGGTCTGCTCTGTTGAGGCCTAAGTTGTCTGTGATCTACTCTCAACCTGGTGAAGCAAACTTTTCCTACTCTCTTTTCAAGTTGTCTTCGGCAGTCTTTAGACTGAGGGATCTGGAAGCTGCTTCTACTTCCATTCACCCAATGTCCCATTGCCTCTTCCTGCATTGAAGGGGCCATTTTCCTTTGGCACAACCTGAACTGCTCTACACTCCTCTCTCACCCAGGACAAATGAAACTTCTCCAAAATTCTCCAGGTTGTCTTGGGATGGAAAATTGTTTCACTAGGTCTTTTTATGTACTACCACTCTAGAATTTGTTTTGAGTCATTTAAAAGTATTTGGAGTGATTTGGGGGAGCACTCTGGTGAATACCCAACTTTACTCTGCCATCTTAGTTCAGCCCTTCCCATTCTTTTATTCAAATGTATAAGCCTAATTAGCTGGAAAAGATTTTATAATTGCCATGAAAGTGGGGCCCACCATTTGAACAATGTCTCCAGGTAATATAAGTCCTTGGAAGTCTCCTTTAGCTACCTCTCAAAATAAATTCCATATAGCTAAGCCAGAAAAATGAGTAACTACTATGTACAAACATCTTTGCCTATTCTGGTCTCCAATGAACAAATAGTACCTGGCACAGTTTCTTGCAAATAGGGAGCACTTAATAAATCATTGTTCAATTGCATGATCAGGAATCACTTGTTTTTTTCTTGCCCTATTTGCTTTACTAAGGACTTTCTCAATCAAATTTGAGTCGTAATTTGTTTTTGCCCCTCAATGGAACTGTATAAAAATAGAATAGAAAAGATGATTTCATAAAGGAAGAATCTAAGCATCTGGGTGGTGGGGGAAAGGCCTCCCTAGAAGATAGTTTGAATTGAGTCCTTAAGGAAACCAAGGAAAATAAGATATGGAAGAGCTGAAAGAAAAAGAATCCTTAAGATGGGGGACAATCAGTACAAAGGTGAGATAAGAGATAGACCATTGCATATGAAGAAAATGAAGTAGGCTAATGTATCTAGGTAAAAAGATACATGAGAGGAATAAGGCCTGAGATTTAAAAGGGAGCAAGGCCTAAGGCTGCAAAGAGTTTTAAATGGCAAGCAGAGAGTGATTTATATTTAATACAGGAAATAACATGGAGCTACTGCAGTTTGTTGAATAAGAGGGTGACTTGGGCAGAAATAAACATTAGAAAATGCACTTTGTTAGATGAGTGGAGGATGGAATGAAATGGGGGTTTACTTGAGATGGTAAGACTGATTAAAGGGCTATTGCAACACACAGAATAATGATGGCCTGTACTAGGTGATATTTGTATAAGTAGAAAGAAATGGACTCATACGAGACATATTGTGGTAGTAGAAATGACAAGATTATTCAGTAGATTGAATATGTGGGTCGAATTAGACATTAAGAATAAGACCAGGGGAGGCTAGATGGCACAGTGGATAGAGCACTGGCCCTGGAATCAGGAGTACCTGGGTTCAAATCCGGTCTCAGACACTTAATACAATGAATAGTTTGGGGCAGCTAGGTGGCACAGTGGATAAAGCACTGGCCCTGGAGTCAGGAGTACCTGGGTTCAAATCCTGCCTCAGACACTTAATAATTACCTAGCTGTGTGGCCTTGGATAACCCACTAAACCCCATTTGCCTTGCAAAATCCTAAAAAAAAAGAATAAGACCAAAGCTATAAATAGGTGACTGGGTGGATGGTGGTTTCCTCAAATATGACAGGCAATATGAGAAGAAGGGAGGATTTAGAGTGAAATATACTGAGTTCTGTTATGTACCTATTGAGCTTGAGAAGCTTATGGAACATACAATTTAAGATGTCTAAAAAGCAGATTCTTCTCATTTAAATGTTTAACTGACAGTTAAGGATAGGCACTGTATATCAGAAGAGAGAGTAAGACAGCATATACATATATATATATATATATATATATATATATATATATATATATATATATATATATATGTACAGAGAGAGAGAGAGAGAGAGAGAATCCCAAAAGTCTTCTACAGCTTAAAACTGTACTAACTTTTTTTTCTTTTTTGTTTGGTGGGCGAGTTACAGAATTGGGCATAGGATTGGTACCTGGACACATGGAAGCTAATGATGTTACCAAGAAACAGAGTACAGAGACAAAAGAAAGCCATTGAAAAAACCATACAGTACAAAAATAGTTAATGTGAGTCATAAGAAAGATAAGCCAAGACAAGTGATTGATTAAGAAAGAACTGGTTTATACAATTGAAGGAGAGATCAATGTCATGAAAACCCAAGAGTAGAGAGAGTACAATGAAGATGGGTGAAAAGAAAGTGACAAATGCAATAGAAAGATCAAGAATGATGAACATTGAAAAAAAAGACTGTTAGATTTGACAAGATATTTTTGTTGACTTCAAATTGGCCCAATTTTCTTAGATTATCATCTTTTTTGGATCTTGACTGTTTTCCAATCTGAAACTTTTCTTCCTTTGTATCATCTACAAATTGGATAATCATATCTCCATATGTCTTAATCCAGTTCATCATTAAAGAACATCCTTCAAGTTGACATGCCTCTATTAAAATATTTCTTTGCGTACAGTCATTCAAAAAATTCTAATTTTATGAAATAATATTGGAATAGTACAATCTAGCCACTTCTGACCTTAGGAAAGATACTATTAAGTGTTCCAGGTACATTTTTTAACATCTGAAAATAAAAAATGAATTAGAGGGATATCACAAGATAGATTTCAATCCAGAAGTCAAATATGAATTTAGAAAAAATGCAGAGATAAATTAAAAGCAAAATGATTATGTTGACTTTTTTTAGCAATAAAAAAACTTAAAAAGGCATAGATATTATTTTGGTTGTTTATTGATTGTGCTCAGGTAGCTCTGTTTTCATAGACCTACCAAATTACCATAGTTAGATATGGAAACTTTACATTGATGGGAGGGATACCATGGAATCGAGATTTCAAATAAGAAAAGAAGTATAGTTTGAGAGAAGATCCTGTGCTGGATAGTCTCAGACTTTTCCAATATTCCAATTTCAGGAATGGAGATAAAAGTCATTTAGACTCAAAATAGTCTTGGGAAATTTCAGAGTCTTCAGCAAAAAGACAAGTAAAATAAAAGTCTAGGGTTCTGAGGTAGAAAAATTAACTCCATTATAATGAAATGTCTGCCATAAAAGGTGCTAGAGAGATTTGTTTTCCCTTTTTGAAATTTATTTTATTGATGTTTTCTTTTTCTAAATACATGTTATAAAAGATTTTCAGCATTCATCCATATGCTTATATACATCTTTTCAGTTACAAAATTTCCTTCCATCCTTCCATCCTCCTTTCCCACCCCCCTCCCATCAAGCGAGGACAGTCAGGTTAATATTTTGCATACACATTTGTTTTAAGTATGCTTATAGATTAGTCATTTTTGGTATGAGGAATTAGGATAAAAGAAAAGAAATACATGAGAGTTCTTTAAAAAAGTGAATATATGCCCATCAATTTGGGAAGGACTAAATAAGTTATGGTACATGAATACTATGGAATATTAATGACTTATGGAATCTGATGCTGAGTGAAGGGATCAGAACCAAGGGAACAATGTACACATTGACAACAACATTGTGAGATGATCAGCCATGATGGAAACAGCTCCTCTCAGCATTTCAGAGAGCTAGGACAACCCTATTAGATCAGCTAAGAACAATGTTACCCTCATCCAGAGGAATAAAAACAAAACAAAAACAAAAACAACCCTTTACAATCTGATGAACACTTTATAAAAATTATATATCTTATGTATCTCTTTCCCTTAATCTTAATTCCTCATACCAAAAATGATTAATCTATAAACATGTTTATCAAAAATATGTATATACAATACTAACCTCAGTGTTCGTAGCCGAGAGGAGAGGGGTGGGAAGGGAGGGTGGAAGGAAATTTTGTTACAAAAATATATATGTACACATAGATGAAAAAAAATTAAATAATTTCTTCTCTTATTGCTAAAGCCAGCATTTCTAATACTATATTGAATAGTAATGGTGATAATGAGCATCCTTGTTTAACCATTGTTCTTACTGGAATTTCTCCAGGTTTACCCTATTATATATAATATTTGTTGATGGTTAGAGAGAGTATTTTAAAGGACCAATATGAAGAAGACAAGAGATAACAGAGTAAGAATAAAATAGGTGTTTTAAAGTACTTAATGGGCCTGGTGTAAAGAAACAGGATTTGAGGAAGAACTAGATAAAATAGTTAAAAATTCCAGAATGGTGAATTTAAGTCCATGTGTCAGAATACAAAAGTGGAATGGACTTCCAAAGAGGGTAGTGGTTTCCCTTAACATGAAATTTTCATAACCTGGATAACCACTTCTCTCTCTCATCCACAAGGATATCATGAGAAATTGTCCGAAAGCGGTATTAAATCTAGGTTATTTGCACCAACAAAATTATTTAGATGTCTTAAAAGGAAATGAAGTTTTTTGACAAAACCTTTTCTTGATGAATATATGTTGACTCTTTAAGGCCAATGTATCCTTTACTAGATGTTAAAAACAAGTTTAGTAGCAAATAATGCCTCCCTGAGATTCTAAGTCACTCATACTGACACACACTTTACCAACTACACTCTCTACCATGTTTTGAAAATAAGACATTTGTTCGTGAAAAAGTTAAAATAGTATTTTAATGTTTCTATATAAATGTTGTAAATCTAAAGACTTTCTTTTCACCATTGATAGTAATTAATTTTATATGAGTGATTCAACCCAGTCTTCTTATCACCAAGAGTAGGATTTTTTTTAAAATGAAGATTAAAGGTAAAAATCTGTACCAAGGAGTTGCTGAGTCTCTTATTATTGAGCATAAAAATTCTGAAAGAATAAGTTTTTGTTTTGAAGTCTCTTTCTCTAATCAAATGAGGCAATTGGATCAAAGTTTCTATATGAGAAGTCTTCAAATAATGAGTTATGCCATCCTATAAAAATTTCATATTTCATCTCATTATAAGGATGAAATGCAAAATAAATAGGTAGGGTTTAAAAGAAAAGAATTAGCTGCCACATGAGGCAATAATTTTCCCAAACTAAATGCACTTTAAAAATGACTAACATTGGGCGGCTAGGTGGCGCAGTGGATAAAGCCAGGGCCCTGGAGTCAGGAGTATCTGCGTTCAAATGTGGTCTCAGACACTTAATAATGACCTAGCTGTGTGGCCTTGGGCAAGCCACTTAACCCCATTTGCCTTGCAAAAGAAAAAAAAAACCTTAAAAAAGAAAAAAAAAATGACTAACATCTTTTGCCAGGCATATTATAACGATTAATACCTATTTGTGGTGGTGGATGAATTCTTAGATTCCTTCCAAATGTAGGATTTGACATTCATAAAACCTGTAATGCTATAGGTTGTGGACATCTACCATATTGTTTAATCTTTGCCTTTTCCACAGAGTCAATTGCCTCATACCTTATATTAGACACTATCTTAATTTTCAGTCATTTCCTCCTATATTCAATTTGTCAAAATTGGTGAAAATCTTAGTCACTCCAAATAATAATCCCCCATAGTCTAGATCTAGCTTTTTAAGTCCCTCTTGACTCACAATTTTCTTCTTGTTAGACCTTTCTCCTGAGATTATCTCAAACACACACACACACACACACACACACACACACACACACACATATATATGTATATATATATATAAATTTTATTTGTACATGTTTTCTTACATGTCACATTTTCCATTATATTAGGAATATTTTTCAAAGCAGTCTTTATATGCTCATCACTTAGAACAAAGTCTGACAAATAATAGGTACTTAGTAAAATTTTGGTGATTTGATGACTCTCAACCACATGCTATACTCCAACTGAAATAATTCCCTGCTTTTTGGCCTTAGGAGAAAGCACACATTTTACTGGATGAGAAAGATTTCAAGAATTCTTGAGTTTTGGACCATCTACTTTTATCCCTTATCTTTGATGATTCTAAGGCTTAATTCTTTCTCAAATTTTTGAATTAATCTTTCCATTTAGCTTACTTTAAAACATTTTCTTTACATTGAAGTTAACTTTTCTACTTTATGACCTGTGGCTTTCATTTGAATTTCTTTGTTGCAATCCTTCAAATTCTTCCAAAGCAAGCAAAATATAAATGGTTATAATCCCCATATCTGAGCCTGCCAGATATAATGTAGCCCAGGCATCCCTATGAGAATGTGCTTCTCCAACTTCAAATCTCTAGTTTAATGTTTCCAAATCTCATTATAGCTAGCTAGAACTTTGGAAATCTAACTGAAGTCTAATCAATACTTTTCCAGAAATGATCTATAATTCATGAATTTATTTGTACCTAGTATAAAATGAAACATAACAAATAGAGTACTTTTTAATAAATTTAAGTTATTTTCATATGCAAATATTGTTGCTGGGATTAGATACTAAATTAAAAGGATAGCAAATAAGCACTTTCATGCCATTGCATGAACCAGCCAATTTATTCCCAGTCTTTCACTTATGATGTAGTAATAAATTACATGCCCTCATATGCTCCCTGTTATAAATATTGGCAATGTAAGTGCAGTGGCATTAATAAATATTCCTTACATCAGTGTTGATTATTAGAAAATATAGCCCATTAGGAGCACATGGAGCCTGATAAGTAATTCATTTTAGATTTTTCTTGGTCATTTTTATAGCTTTTAACACAGTCATGAAACTTGAATGATTCAAGAAATTTCAAGTTGCCAGTTTTCCATGGTTGATGACACTAAATATAAAAGAAAAAATGAAAGAGATGTTAAGGCAAAGTATTAAGCGCTTAATAGTCCTATCAAAAGTCAAGTTTCAAGGGTCTTTTAAGCATATGTGGAGAACTTTAAAAATGCATTCTGAAGTCATTTCCCCCCAAAAAAGAAGTCCTCATCATAATTCATTCTGAAAATGTATCCTTGCTACTTTAGTACTGAGTATTCCAAGCTTAACAGGGATAACCTAATATTGCATTTTGCCCCCTCTGCGTCTTCATAAGTATTTAATTCTAGATCATGACTAAATAATAGAGATGGCATAGTTAGCTGAGCTTATTGTTCTTGTATTTTATTTAGTTAATAATTAATTAGACAAATGAAACAGATGGTAATAGGAGGAAAAAATCAGCAATTCTGATTAAATGATAGTTAAATGCTTTTGCATGAGTGAACTCAATAGTCCAAGAATTAAAAATGTTTCTCTTTTAGTTGGGAAATATTTACAAATATTTTTCACATATTTTTGCAAATAGCAGATCTGTAAAGGTCTAATGTATAAAATATATGGTAGAATTGATATATATATATATGTATATATATATATATATATGTATAATATGAAAAAGGGTCTTTTCCAAACAAATCTTCCAAAAATATTAACAGTTTATTTCAAAAGAAGAAAAAAAAACCTTTGTCACATTTCAAAATGACTTGTAGTTGACACCTCCTTTAATTTTTGTCTCTCCTTACTATCAGGAATTTCTTTATTTTCTATTTTTATCCCCAGTGCTTTACATATACGAAACTAAACTTTTTCTATTGTTTCTTTGCTTTCAATAGTCATAGGAAAGAATGTTTGAATGTTTGAATTTGTTATTTGTTAAAAAGAGATTCACATGTAAGATCCCTCCTAGGTTTCACTTCAGATTAATTAGATTGGCAAAGATGGAAAAAATGAAAATGGTAAATGTTAGAGGGATCACAAGAAGATATTCATATTGATCTTATCTTGGTGGAGTTATGATTTAGCCTAACCATTCAGAAAAACAGCTTTGATATAGGCTAGCAAGTCTGTCTCTCTGTCTCCCTCTCTTTGTCTCTCTCACACATACCAAATATACTCACACATACATTCTCTCTCTCTCTCTCTCTCTCTCTCTCTCTCTCTCTCTCTCTCTCTCCCTCTCTCTCTCACGCACGCATGCACGCATGCACACACACACACACACACACACACACACACACAACACAGGGATGGACTGAAAGTTAACTCTTTCAGTATGGGTGATCAGAGTCAATGAATTCCGGAAAAAGGAATTTGGGTAGAAATATATTGTATTCTTTGAGGCAGATGCCACCACTCTTTGCCATGCAACATTTTGTACCCTGGATGTGTTGGACCTCGCTCCTAAAACCGTTGTAATGAGTTAAGGTCCAAATAAAAATCTGAAATGATAATTAGAACAAAAACCAGTGGGAAATAGATAAGCAGAATTTAAATGCAGAAGTACCTCACAATAAGGACTTAGAATGAAATACAAGAATGACAGAATGAAAGTTTCTATCTAATTCTCAAAGCCCAAATACTTAAAGATGAGAAAACTACCAAATGAAACACAATTAAGCAATTAAATGAGTAAAAAATATTTTTTAAGTTATTCTCCAATGGATATGGGAGAAGAAACAAATAATAAAGGACTTCACTATTAATTATGCTATGCCCCCTACACTCTAGGATCTATATGAGAAACCTTAGCAAAGAAATAATGAAAAAATATAGATATTCTAGGAAATTGGCAGAATGAAAATTTTCCTTCTTTCTCATACACTTCTTTTGCTCCTATATTTACCAAGGCATTCATTCATATTTCCAAAATGTAGAAACTTAATGAAATGCTCATATTGAATATCCTAATCCATAGGAAACAAGGAAATTAAATGACTTTCACATCTTTTTATAAGATGACCAGTCCAAATAAGTATTCCTCCTACAACAAGGACAATCAAATAAAATTCCTGACAGAAAAATGTTATTCTTATTCCCTGTCATTAAAATAATTTTATCAATATAATTATATATATATATAATCTGTAGAATATAAATTTTTTCAAATGAAACATTATTTATTAATGCCATTGCTTACATATGAAATAATTTCCACCTTTTTGCTTAGGAGAAGACCAGGAAAATGTGTAATTGTTCATAATTTCTTGCCATAATGCATTCAATATCCTGTCTAGCAAAAGCATATGGTGGCAAAAGAAAGGACTTGTGAGTACACTTCTCTATAGACCTAGAAGTTTCTAAATTGAGAGAGGCAAAAAATTCTTTAGTAAAAGAATACAATATTTTCAAGAGATGCAGTAAGAAAATTAGAGACTATAATTGACAGTGATGTGGGTAGTAAAAATGAAATGCATAGATACATCATCTTAATTCTGAAACAGTCAAAGATCTGACCACAAATCATGTATATGCTAAATCTCAAGTTTTTGTTTAAAGAAGGCACAAACTAGGTAGGACAGAAAATCTCCCTTGAAGTAAATACAATCAGCTCTTTCATTCTCATTCAGTCACATTTAAAAGGGAAAACTTTTTTCCACATGGATTTAAGTTTCCTCACAATTGAATGCACTTATTGAGTGAAGAGGAAATACTCCATATTTTAATGAAGGGTGGGGTTCATATGATCTCTGAAAAAGTTTTCCTAATATATTTTTCTTAAGATGGACAATTGTTTTAACCCATTAATTTTAGTGAAAATTAATATTATTTTAGCATATACTTTATATGCATCTATTTATCTATCAGTGTAAAGGCTTTGAATCTATACTCACATTTACTTTGTTTATAAGGCACTTAAAAGCATTTATTTGTCTCTATTAAGATATTTTATTTTGGGGTGGCTAGGTAGCACAATTGATAGAGCACTGGTCCTGTAGTCAGGAGTTCCTGAGTTCAAATCAGACCTGAGTCACTTAATAATTGCCTAGCTGTGTGACCTTGGGCAAGTCACTTAACCCCATTACCTTAAAATTAAAAAAAGGAAAAGAAAAAGATATTTTATTTTACAGAGATTCTCAATTAAAAAAATAATTTCAAAATGTTCAAGAAACCATCAACTTCTAATGAGCCTATGCTAATTAAATTGAAAGTGACAATTTTAAAAGCAGCTGAGTATTCTGATTATATGCATTTTGTTGGAGAGAAACTACAATTATAATTATCACTTAAATTCTTCAAAAATTTATATTTGTGGAATGCCTGGATTGCCCTTCAACCTTCTTTGCTGTTCTACTTGGTGTTATGGGCAACCTTGGTGGTTTATTATAGGAAATTTCCTTCTACTATGCCTTCCAGTGGAGTGCTACTAAAGGGGTATAGTTGGACCCAGGTGTAAAAATTGCATAATTGTAATAAATAAACAGTTATAATAAATAATAGATATGATATAGTTGGTGCTAGGTGTTTAAATTTAAAATACAATCAATAGAAAGGAACCAGATAGCAAAGTAGTAGGAATTAAATAGAACTCTAACTACTGTAATTTCTCCAAAAAAGATCTAGAAATTGTACCAGACACAACCTTTTGATTGATATATTAATGAAATGATCAAAGTGAATTTTTTTTTCCTAGCCCAAGTCAGGATAGGGAAATAAAGAGAAAAGTCTATAGACACAGGGGATAAGATCTCTCCAGGAATGAATATTATGAAGCATGCCAGCATTTACCATCTCAGATCCATCATTTAATATCCAATATCCAAAACATATGTAGCGATCATTAACAGATGCTTACTGGAAGTTATATTACTCAGTGCCCATTTTGTGGTCCTGAATCCAAGGTACATTAAGGAAAAGACCTCTCACTCATGGTGAAGAATCAGAGTGAGAAGTAGTACTGGATCTTAACCTGTATAGCAAGCAAGTATAAAGTTCAGAAACAAGAAAATAACTATGCAGTTGGGACATCAGGATTATAGCTGGGTTCCAGTTGTTGCTTCTATCTCAGTCTAAAGACTGAGGACCAAGCAAAGAAACCCAGACCAAAGGGAAGGAGCAATAACACTTTGCTCAGGATCAAATGACTTTGGGAACAATGAAAAAACCTGCACATTCCTCGCCACCATTCTGAAATAATAAGAAAGCAGGACTAGGCTAGGTATTCCTCCAAGTAATATCCCTAATTAAAAAGTCTCAACTCAAAAACTAGGCAGAAAGTTAGTGGATTGTTGTCCTTTTTATCAAAGAAGACAAAAATGACATCACTATTTTGAGACTATATTTCAGTCTGTCTGACTGTGGCTGATCAGATCAATATAATTTTGAAATGCTCTAGCACAGGTGGGGCACAAATAGTCCATGTGAACACCTGGGGTGGGTACTCTAAACTTACAGATGTCACGTTTCCTTTGAGCTGCTTCAATTCTGCCTTCCTCGTAGAGTGTGGCACCTTCACTGATGAGAGCATGCCATGCTGGGCAGTCCTGTGCCAGTGTCTCCCATGCTGTATAATCAATTCTAAATTTCTTAAGAGAGAACTTCAGCACATCCTGTTATTGCTTCTTCTGACACCCTGGTGAGTGCTTGCCATGTGTGAATTTTTCAAAGAATAGTCTTTTTGGCAATTGTACATATGGCATTCTAACAACATGACCAGTCCATCACTGTTGCACTCTATAGTAATGTTGAAATGCTTGATAGTCAAGAAAGGGATCAGTGTCTGATGTCTTCTCCTGCCAGGTGATCTTCAGAATCTTCCTAAGACAATTTAAATGAAAGCAATTCAATTTCCTGACATGGTGCTGGTCGACTATCCAGGTTTCACAGAAATATAGCAATGCAAATACCTCTTCTCTCTCACCCTTTCTTTCAGAAATATTGAGCTAGTTCTGGCAATGTGTGCATCAATCTCAGTATCAAAGTGTACCTCCTTGGAAAGGACACTGGGGAGGTAAGAATGACTAAACAAACAAACAAGAATCTTATCATGAAAATAGTTTTGTTGACATAGGCATTCTAGACATAAAATCAGGAGAGGAAAAAGGTTGCATGACTCAAAGAAAATTCAAAAATAATATCTCCAGTACTAATTCAACTAGAATTTCTGGAATAATTAAAATGAGTTAAATTGCATTTTTGAAAATGAAGTGAGAATACTAGAGGGGCAAACATGAAAAAAAGAGATATGCAAGAAAGAATTGGAAAGAAAATAAATAATTTGATAGGAAAAAATATAAAATCTTACACAGCTATAAATTGCCTGAAAATAAGAATGGATCAAGAAGAAGTTAATGAATACTTGAAGAAAAACAACAGCAAAAAAATAAATAAATAAAAAGTATCAATGTAAATTGCCTTATAGCAACAATAACAGACTGATAGATCAAAGAGAGTTTATTTAGGAATCACTGGACTACCTAAAAGCCATGACCAAAAGAATGTCTAGATATTATAAACCAAATAGTTACTAAAAATTAAAAAAGACTTTAGGGGCAGCTAGATGGTGCAGTGGATAGAATACCTACTGAGCCTGGAGTCAGAAAGACCTGATTTCAACTCTGCCCTCAGAAATTTAATAATGACCTAGCTGTATGACCCTGGGCAAGTCACTTAACCCCATTGTCTTGAAAAAAAAACCCAAAACCAAGCAAGCAAACAAAACCTCTTCCAAGAACTATTTGAATCAAAGAACGAAGTATAAAAAGGAAAAAAAATTAAGCTACTGGTTATCTTCTGAAAGAATCCCCAAAATGAAAACTCTAGCTACATTTTAGTCAAAATCCAAAGTTTCCAGGTCAAAGATAAAATCAGGTTTTGTCTTGTAGCAAATCACTTTGGAAGCAGCTAGAAAGGAAAAAAAAAACAGGTAAAAAGAATCAAAGTAAGTATCACATAAAATTTAGGAGCCACCAAAATAAAGAAAGAGATACACTGGAATATAATGTTCCAAAAGATAAGGAATATAGCCTTTCAAACAAGAACTTAACAAGAACAACAAAACTAAATATAACCCTATAGTTGAAAAAAAAAATCAGCCTTTTAATAAATAGTTGACTTCCAACTATTCTTGAAGAAAAGAGCAGAACTAAATCAAAACTGTAAAGTGCAAACATAGCAGTTAATGGAAATAAAAGAATAAACATAAGGGAGACTGAGGTTCTAAGCAAGGAAAAATAATTTACTTCCTAATATGGGAAAATGATAAATCATCACCATTGGAATGCTATTATCTTTATAACTTATATAGGTAGCCCAATTAAATGAAAAGCTTAGAAATGGTTCTATTAGATTTTGATAATTGTAAAAGACAAATGAAAAGGAAGAAGAGGAATACACTAAAGTGTGGGAGTAGAAAAGGTTTGGTAAATTAAATCCGTAGTAGGGGAGCACAAGGAGTAGTCAATGCAATCAAATAGGAAAGCATAAAAAGACAAAGTGAAATTTGAACTTCAATCTTACCTGAACTAGTAGAAGGACAGTAGAATAGTTAGCTAGCTAGAGAATACAGATCCAGCTTGTATAACACACATCCATTCATTCCATTGAATACCAAAAGTTATGGGGGGGGGCAGAGTGTTTTTGGGTGGGGAAGTTCAGCTATACAGGTATGGGGTTTTGCATAGGTATTTGTATGTATTTGTGTAGCCCCAGCTTGCGTTCCATTGTGATGAATCATGATTCAGACCAGGAATGCAGGTGTGGAAGACAATAGAGATTTATTGTGATAGGTGAAAGTGATAGGTGAAGAGAGAGACAAAAATAAAAGAACAGTCAAGCAGAGTTGACTGGGCCAGAGAGTGAGTGATGACTGGCCCTGAGTGGAGGTCTAACCCAGATTTTTATGGTCTTGCCCCTTATCCAGAGGGCAAAAGGTGAATTCCCTTCTCCCTTACAGGACAGGAAATAGGTGGGGGCGGGGGGGGGGGGGGGCTGGGGTTGAAGACTGTGGAGATCAAGATACAAATTTTACATCAAATAATGAAACAATGGCAGTCAATTTACTTTTCAGGAGTGAGGAACCTCCACCTATTTAACAAGGTTTACCATCATTTAATATTATAAATTTAGTTTCTGCTACATTCAAAATTCTCTATAGCTAGTCAATTTACATCTCAAGAGCCGGAAATTTCCACCCATTTAATAGATTTAAGACAGATTTTCTTTCTACTACATTCATAATTCTCTACATCTTTTCTGTGCATCATTTGTATGTGGTTGTGGGTGTAGGGGTAGGGGTAGGTATAGGGGTGTGTGTGTCTGTGTGTGTTTGTGTGTGTGTGTGTGTGTGTATTTGTGGCTGTGGTTGGATCTGACACAACTTGAGTCTACTGGAGACAGTTATTTGTGCTTTTGGGAAGCCATGTTTATTTTCTAATTCTCATGCATCCTGGATTTGTAATTTGGATAAGACAACCTATAAGATAAAGGTTCTCACTTGGGTACTTGGAATGATGCCATGAACCTCAATGGGAAAAAAATTATAGTTTCATTTCCATATAATTACTTTACTTTGTAATTCTCTGAGCTTTATTTTTTGAATTTTAAAACATTATTTTTGAGAAAAGGTCAATATTCACCAGACTGCCAAAAGCATCTTTCCTCCTACTCTCTCCAAATTAAAAAAATTAAATACCCCTGCTCCAAGACTATAAATTGAAGGCAATGGCCAATCTGTGTTTGTGGGAGCAGTCTCCTAATCAGGAATTTCTTAAGCCAAGTAAGGAATCTTGTCTTAAAAAAAGAAATCATGTTGCCATATGAGCTATTCCAAATCAAATAGGTATACTAAATAGATACATCTCCCAAGGATTCTAAATAGAATTGCTCATACATTTTGCCCCACTTATTTAAATACATATAGTTTTAATACTGGGATGACTCATTCTATTTCTATACATTTACAAGTGTCTGCATTTCAGTGTCCTCCATCTATGTAAGCAATTATGCAAAAGATGACAGTCCTAGATTCTTCCATCAATCAATTGATTTTCATCAATCAGACACAAAGTCACTTATTGAGAGATATTTCCTTGGTACTATTTCTTTTTTTAATTTACATTTTTAGTTATTTAAAGATTACTAAAATGATCTTGTAAGAATAAACATATCCCCCCACCACCACAAAAATAAAAAACCTCATGAGGAATAAAGTGAAAGAAAGAGGAAAAAAATGTGCTTTGGTCAGTTTTCCAATACCATCAGTTCTGTCTCTGGGGTGGATAGCACTGTTTGTCATATGTACATTAGAGAAGTTATTTCCATATTTTTCCACAGTTGGTGTTGCTGATTATAATTCCCTCCATCCATTCAGCCCCACTACCATTTATTATCTTTTCTCTGTCCTTTCACTCTATCCCTATTCATAAGTGTGCTGTGGATCAGCAAACAGAGCACCAGCCCTGGTACCAGGATGTCCCAAACCTGCATCCCACCTGAAGACCCCACAAACACCTAGTCCTGGGGTTCCCAGACAGGCCACCCAATCCCACACCTAGCAAAAAGTAAAAAAAAAAGAAAATGTGTTATATCTGACTATCCTCTCCCATGATCTACCCTCTCCTGTATCAACTATAACCCCCCTCCCTGTCCCCTTTATCCCATCCCTTTTCTATTCTTTTTTCTTATAAACTTCTATACCCTATTAAGTATATGTATGTTGTTTCCTTTATGAGCTATTTCCAATGAGAATGAAGGCTCTCTCATTCCCTTTCACCTTCCCCTCCTGCATACCATTGCAAAGGCTATTTCTTGACTCTTTTACATGAAATATCTTAATCTATTCTATCCCTCGTTTCCTTTTCTCCCAGTATATCCCCTTTTCACCCACTGACTCCATTCTAAAAAATATATTATACCTTTTGATTCGACTCTCTCCTGTACCTCATCTATAAAAAAACTCTTTCTAACTGCTCTAATAAATGAAAAGGTCCATATGAGCATTATCAGTGACATCTTCAAATGCAGAAATACATACAGTTCATCATACTTAAATCCCTCATAATTAGCCCGTCTCATCCACGCTCTCTGTACATCACCTGAGTCCTGTATTTGAAGATCAAAATTTTTGTTCAGCTCTGGCACTTTTACCAGGAAATGTTGAAATTCCCCTGTTTCACTGAAAGTTCATCTTTTCCCCTAGAAGAGGGTGTTCAGTTTTGCTGAGCAGTTAATTCTTGGTTGTAATTCAAAATCTTTTGCCTGCAGAAATATCATATTCCAAGCTCTATGAATCCTTAATATAGAAGCTGCTAAATCTTATATTTGAATTGTTTAATTTGGTTGATTGAAATATTTTCTCTTTGATATGGGAGTTCTGGAATTTGGCTATAATATTCCTGGGGGTTATTTTTGGGGGGACTTCTCAGGAGGAGATTTGTGGATTCTCTCAATTTATACTTTACCCTCTGCTTCTAGGACATCAGAATAATTTTCCTATAGAATTCTTTAAAAATGAAGTCAAGGCTCTTTTCCTGAGTATGACTTTCTGGTAGCCCAATAATTTTAAAATTCTCTCTTCTAGATCTCTTCTCCAGGTCAGTTCTTTTCACATTATTCTTCTAGTTTTTCATTCTTTTGATATTTTTTATTGTTTCTTGATTTCTTGCAAAGTCATCAGCTTCCTTTAGATTCATTCTGCATTTGAAGGAGCTGGTTTTTTTTTTTCCTTGGAGAGCTTTCTTGTCACCTTTTCCATCTGGTCAATTCTGTTTTTTAAGGCATTCTTCTCCTCATTAACTATTTGGACTGCTTTTTCCATTTGACCTGAACAGGATTTTAGCATGTTATTTTCTTCAGAAGTTTTTGGATCTCCTGCACCAAGCTGCTGACTTGGTTTTCATGTTTTTCCTGCATCTCTCTCATTTCTTTTCCCATTTTTTCTTCTATCTCCCTTACTTGACTTTGAAAACCTTTTTTTGACCTCTGTCATAGACTGAGCCCAACTCCTATATTTCCTGGAGGATTTGGATTCAGAAACTTGAACTTTGTCATCTTCTGAATGTATGTTTTGATCTTCTATGGGGCCAAAGTAATTGTCAATGGTTAGCTTCCCTTTTTTTCTGTTTACTCATTTCCCCAGCCTGGGCCCTGGGTTTGGGGGCTTTCCCAAGCTTCCCCTGCTAGGCCCTCAGTTCCTTCAAGTTCTTACGAGAGGCTCTCCTCACCTGCACTTTGGTCTGTGGATGACCACAAACATAACCCTCTTCCTTGTAGCTGAGAGGAGGGTCCCTACTCTATAACAATGGGGTCCTCAGACTGCAAGCAATGTCTGAATATGGACAAAGCAGCAGACCTGTCCCAGAGACAGAGGAAAGACCAACAGTCTCTCCCCACCCCCTTACCTTCTGTGGGCTGAGCACTCTAGAAACAGATGCCAGGCAGCTCCCTGCTGGGTGGCTCCACAGGCCTGCTTCTGTTTCCTGGGATCTGGGCTGTGCTGATGACCATGGCTGCAATGAGGGCTCCCACTCACTCTGGCAGAAGTTTTCCCACTGATCTTCCAAGTTGTGCTTACTGTTCCCTGGGTTGGCAGGTCAGAAAACTGCTTCTGCTGCCAGGAGGCAGAGCTCCCAGGAACTCAGGCACCCCACAGACTGTTCCTGGAAGGCTGGAGTTCCTTCACTCAGGCACAGTGATTCTGGAGGTACTGCCACCCCCTCCAACTCTGTGGAACACAGTCTTCTCATGGTTTTCCAGGTTACCTTGGGCTGGAGAATTGACTCACTGGACCTTTCTGTGTGTTCTTTCTCTCTAAAATTTAGTTAGAGACATAATTTTAAGGTTTTTGAAAAATTTTGGATAGAGCTCCTAGGAAAGGTTGTTCTCATGTCACCATCTTGGCCCACCTGTTTGTATTATTTCTGTGAGCATGGCACTAGGGATATTTGAGTGTAAGAGACAAACATGTTCTATCTTTACCTCAGTAATTGCTAAGTGTCAGGGAAATTCTTAATTGAATCAAAGGTATATACTAAGGCCTAGACCTCTCTACTGATTCAAGCAAGCAATCAAAATCTATGTGAGGAAGAAGAATTCAGTGAATAAAATGCAATATATCTCCACATGTAGTATACAACTGACTGAAGAAACACAGGCACATTCTGGGTCTTATATAAAATAGTAGAATACTTTGCATACCAGAGACTCTAGTAGTCAAAGAAAACTTCCAGATATTTACTGAGGGAAATTTTTGTGTTAGGAAGAAAGATAGGGTATTAATTCCTTACCTCCTTTGACTATAGGATGACTTTGCAAACTTTTGATAGAAAATTTGGACTCATACAATTCCTAGTATCATCCCAAGGTCAGTAATAATTGTTAATAGTGTCTGTAGCACAGTCAAGGACAAATTAGACACATTGAATGAAACAAGATTCAAGACATTAAGAAACCTAGAAGAAAGCTGCACTATGCCTAAGGAGAACTGTATGAGTCTCCCATGAGGGAGAGAAAAAAAATTCTTGCAACTAGAATCTTTGAGTTAACCCTTTTCCCAGATGTACCCTCTAAGCTGAAATGTGCTCCCTAAACTCTATATGTGTTTGTGGGGGATTGTGTCACAGATTTGGATGAAGGATGTTTTGTGTCAACATTTTATTAGAATAACACTTAATATAACTTAGTATAACACTTTAATAAATATCCCATTTATAGCTTTTCTAAGCATCAAACAAACTAAGATCTTGGCAACTGGTCCCATCACTTTTTGGTAAGTAGAGAGCAAAGTATGGGTAGCAGTGTCAGATTTTATATTCTTGGACTCAAAGACTACTTCAGAAAGTGATTGTAACCATGGAATAAAATAATTCTTTCTTCTTGAAAGAAAAACTATGCTGAATCTGTTTTTTGTTTGTTGCTTCTCAGTTATTTTCAGTTGAGTCTGATTCTTTATGACCCCATTTAGGGTTTTCTTGGCAATGACAGTGGAGTGGTTTATCATTTCCTTCTCGAGTTCATTTTGCAGATGAGGAACCTGGACAAATCTTCAGTATACTTAAAAGCAAAGACATCACTTTGTCAACAAATGTTTAAGTATACAAAGCTATGGTATTTCAGCAACTATGTATGGTTGTGAGAGTTGTTTTAAAAGGAAATTGAAAATCACAGAATTGATACTTTTGAATTGTGTTGCTGGAGAAGACATTTGAGATTTCCTTGAATGACAAGATCAAATAAGACAATACATAGATACATCAATTCAGCCTATTCACTGAAAAGTAAAATACTGAAGTTAAGCTTAAATACTTTGACCACATAATGAGAAAACAGAACTCATTGGGAAAGATCATGATATAGGAAAAGATGCAAGGCAAAAGGAAAAGGAGATAGCAGAGGATGACATGGATAGATAACATCACTGAACCAAAGAACAAGAACTTGGACAGATTTTGAGATACAGTTCAGAATAGAAGTTCTTCTCTGAAATGTTCTGGTCAATCAAGTCATGAAGAATAGGATAAGACTAAATGACTGAACAACAAAATCTAATAAATCCTAGTTCTTCCCATTGATATCAGTTATTGAGGGGAGGAGAGAAAGAAGCCTGATAACCTATATGTAGAAATAGAAAGAAAACCCTCAATCCAAGAGGGAAATCTTTAGAACCTGAAAAGGACAAGCATTCACTTTTCCTCTGAGGAACCAGCAAATAAGGTTGGAATAATATTTCTTAAGAAAAAAGTCTTTTTCCTCAAGGAAGTTACATTCTAATAAGTCAGAAAGCATATTAAGTCTAATGAAAAGAAATAGAATAAAAACAAAATACAGAGTTGCCTAAAGCAGTTGACAATCTAACATGAGAGACTATACCTTAGAGCCACACACATGCATATATACAAATATGCATATGTATGGATATATATACATTTTATATATAAATATATGCTTTTAATATATATATATATACAAAGATAAAGATAAAACTTAAAAGATTGAAATCTGAAAGATAACAATGATTTAATTGTAGAAGTCTCAAATTGCTCTCCAAACATATAACATAGGGTTATTTTCCTCATTATCTCAATAACTGCCCCTGTTTAAATCATAATCTGCCATGAATTTGCAAGTTATGTTTATTCACAGAGTCTGAGATGTGAAGAATTCTCTGTGGATTGTCAAGGAATTGGAGTAGAGGTTGAAAATGTGTCCCTATTCTGGACTAAATCATCCAGTATACCTTTAGTTACTGACTGAAAGAGTTGAGATTGTCTTAGAAAAGCTATTCCCTTTCCTATCCTAAGGAGAGGGGGGAGCACAATTTGAGAGGTGACATCAGAGGAAGTCATCCAAACTAGACACAAGTTAAAACCAGCACCATGAGTAAAATAACAGGAAGGAAAATGGTCAAAGCAGTTCATTGACAGCATGAATGGAAGTAGAACCACTGCCAGGAAGATAAGCAGGCACAATTGCTAGGAGCATAAAAATGTCAATTAAAACACCAATCCAATGAAGAGAAGAGAATTTAAGAATGGATACAAAGACATACAAAATTGGGGACTGAAAAGAAGTCAGACAAAGCAGATGCAGAGCAATGAACTACTAAGAAAGAACTGGTGATTCTAATTCTCCCAATCTCTCACTCTTATTCTCTGACAGAAGGGATTATAAAAATTACTCTTGTTCTTTAAGAATTTGCTTTGTTTATGATTTTGTAGTTTTTGGAAGTGAATTCTATAGCATTATATTTTATCACTTTAATGATTTCTATGTGTCCTTGCAAAGATTTTCACCCCATAAAGAAATTTTATTGGTGAAGTGTACTTAAGGAGAGTGAAGGATACTTATCAAATTATTTTTTTAGTTATTGTTATTGTTGTCATTATTAGTTTTACTTTTGTAATAATTTGCAACTAAACTGGGAATTCACAAAACAAAAGTTTTTGATTCATATTATTACAGCTTACTTAGAGCAGAGAATAACAAGTAAATCTGAAACTATGCCTAAATCCAATGAGTCAGCACTCCAGAAAGGAGGAGGCTTACAAGTGAGTTGGAAATGGTCTTTCTAAGACACTTGCCTAAGGCGGTTCTCTTTTCTGTTCATCTTTCTGCAGTTTTGAAAGGAAAAATCATTCCCCTGAAAGATGTAGTGGATTACCTAAAAAGATGAGCTGGGTAAGAAAGGTAAAATCTATGAAGGATGCCATTTAAGAAGTGGTAATTGACTTATTTCATTAAATCAATATATGCTACTACATCCCCATCTAGCTGCTAAAAATAGGAGGTTGTTTAGGAATTTTAAATTTCCTGAAATTTTTTTGAATTTTCCTTTTTCTCTGCTTCTTAAGAATTAGAATCCTGTTTAAAACGTTCTCCTTCCTTTTTATTCTTCCTGTTTCTCTTAAGCAATACTTTACACTATTAGTATACATACCTATATTAAATTTATATATAGACTATACATATATATATATATTGAATGACAATAATTGCAGTAATAAACATGACTGTCTACTAATGATTTGAAAATGGAATGTTGTTATTATCCTATATATTGATTATTGTTTTTTTAGCTTCCATGAAACAGAGAAAGAATATATGAATCAAGGTGAATACCTAGATACAAATAATAGGAAGAAGTTTGTCATTGATATTGAGTAGTGTTTTTTAAGGTAATACTCTTCTTTATATTTTCATTGTTATTTCCCACAAGTTTTTGGAAGAAAAAAACATTCATTTTCCTGATAAGTGTAGATGATGTTTACATAAAAGTAAAATCTTAAAGGCAGAGTTCAGAAAGGCCTTATCACATAAATGAAAGGGTAACTATGTAGAAATAACCAGTTCTCCACAGCATGACTGAAGCAATACTTTGTAAAATTACTAGACAGATAGTTTACAGTTAAAAATAACCAAGATCCTACATCATAGTAGGAGCAGAGTTCCTACCTCTTTGGAATCTGTCCATTTATTTTTAAAAATATTTTGTTATTAAATTAGCAAAATATTTAATATGTGAAGGAAAAGATTGGATATGAAAATATAATTGCTATGTAGTTTGCTTTTCTTGGTGCATAGAAGATATTTCAGAGTATTATCTAAATTGTTCTATTTGTCATCTTTTGTTTTCTTCTATGTATTTAGAATATTTTTATTGATAATTCATTATTATTTTCTTTCTTTTTTGTATCTATATCATTATAACTTACCTTGCTTGGTCCAAAGAAGTGCTCCTTTGTAATAAATGAAATTTGTCAAGAAAAACGAATCAAGGAGTTGACAGTGTCTGAAAATAGCCATCTCATTCTACACCATAACTTACCATCCTTTTATCAGACATTGGATGGCACATTTCACCAGTTTTCTGAATTTTTGCTTGGTATTTTATTGGATTCAAATTCTTCTGGTCTTTTAAACTTGTTTTCCTTCTTTCAACTATGACCACTTAATGCTGCATCAGTTCTGATTGTCTCAGGATTTTTTTTTAACATTTTTGCAACGCAAACGGGGTTAAGTGGCTTGCCCAGGGCCACACAGCTACGTAATTATTAAGTGTCTGAGACTGGATTTGAACCCAGGTACTCCTGACTCCAAGGCCGGTGCTTTATCCACTATGCCACCTAGCTGCCCCTTGAATGTCTCAAGATTTCTCAAAATTTGTCATATTTGTTGCTTATAGTTCATATTACATAATATCCATGTACTACAATTCACGCAACCATCTACTAAATTGTTGATACTCTTATTTCTAATTTTTTGTTACTAAAAAAAGGAATCCCATGAAAATATTTTAGGTGTTGCAATTTTTTCTCCCACTGTTTGAAATCTTTGAATTTTTGACTAGTAATTGTATCACTGAGACTGAATGGATTAAGAAAGGTATATGAAAACTTGAAAAGAAATGTAACTTTCCAGGATAAACTTATATTCTTCCATGCATGCATATAAACAGATATTTTTGTATATGTATGTATGCACATATGTGTGTGTGTGTGCATGTGTGCTTATTCCAAAGGAGCAACAGAGAAAAAAAAAATTAAGACAAAGAGAAACTAAAGTAAGGACCTTTATCCAATCGAAACCAACATCAAAACTGTATACCTTTGGGACTTGGGAGGTTTCTTGTACCAAGGATACAATCAAAAATATCTAAATAAAGACTAAAGATGAGGGAATTTGGACCAAGGGCTCTCAGAACAAAAGTAAACAGGAAAGAAAGAAAGATCCCATAGGTTACTATTCTGGGAAACAGGAACTAGCATGGAACTTTTCAGACAACTAATTCATAATTTTAAAGCTGAAGGAGACCTCAGAGGTCACTGAGTATAAATATGTGCCTTTAAATTTAAATAAAATTAAGGCTGGAAGTTAAATGACTTGTCCAAGATCATACAATTAATAAATATTTCAGATACCATTACTCAGATTTTTCTGACTCTGTGTCTGGTTCACTATAGGCTTTCTGTATCTTTCAGCCTGTGAGCTGTGAGCTTTCAGTCTGTGAACCCAAAAACCTGATTGGGGATTGGGAATTGTGCAGGCAGAATAAGAAAGAGAGAAATTGAGGTGACCACCCAACTTGGCCACTGGAAGTATGAAATGGATATTAGATTTGAAAGCAGTCATGGAAGCCAACCATTTCTGTTGTACATCCAAATATCTTTGGCTAATGATGCAAACAAACACTGACACCAGAGACCTCCTCTGTGACTGAAAACTTCAAGTTGACCCTTTCCACAGCCCACCTAAACTGGTTTCACTTTGTTACCCTGGGGTATGGAACCTGCTCCTTGACGTGAACCTCTCCACCTGAGATAGACCTTGCCAGAAATTCTACACTCTGTTCTTTTTTTAGATTCTGTCTCTCCAGAATTAGTTTAGAGACTTAATTAACACTGTTTTTGAGGGAAGCCAGGGAGAACTTAAGAAAATTCTTGACTTCTCTCCTCCATCTTGTCTTCACTCCCAATCCAAAGAACTTTAGAGAAATGAATCCCTCATGAGAATTCAGGGAAGCCTGGAAGGATTTGCATGAACTGATGTTAAGCAAGATGAGCAGAACCAGAAAAACATTGTACACCCTAACAGCAACATGGGAGTGGTGATCATTCCATCAGTGCAACAACTAGGGACAATTTTGGGTTATATGTGATGGAGAATACCATCTATATCCAGAGAACAAATTGTGGAGTTTGAACAAATACCAAAGATTATTACCTTCAATTTAGATTAAAAAAGCCATTATCTCATTATGTAATTTTGCTATATCTTATACTTTACTTTTCTTCTTTAAGGATTTGATTTCTCTCTCATCACATTCAACTTAAATCAATGTATACTATGGAAACAATGAAAAGACTAACAGACTGCCTTCCGTGGGCGGTGGGGGGAGGGAAGCAAGAATAGGGGAAAAATTGTAAAACTCAAAATAAATAAAACTTTGCTTAAAAAAAAGAAAAGAATCCCTCTCTGATTCTAGTCATAACACCATGAGAACAATCATAGATATCCTAGGTAAACATTCACCAAAACCCAATCTGGAATCCATAATCTGTGGGGGGCAGGGGCAATCAAATTGATAAGAATAATTTAAAAGCTCCCATTTTCGAATTTCCATTGATTAATCCATTATTTCCTTTCAATATGAATTTGATGCTAGTTTATTGGGCAACCATGTTTATCATTTCAAAAAGTAAAATGCAAAACTAAACATAATTAACATAATTAAAAGTTATCTAAAGTTCTTTTCCTTTTTTTTAGGGTTTTTTATTTGCAAGACAAATGGGGTTAAGTGGCTTGCCCAAGGCCATACAGCTAGGCAATTATTAAGGGCAGATGCTCTATCCACTGCACCACCTAGCTGTCCCTAAAGTTCTTTGTCTAAGTAAAAAGCTGAGGATATTTGTTTCTTTTCATATTATTAGATATTACTAATTCTCAGCTTAACTCATATGTATTATATATATATGTATATATGTGTATATATGCATGTATATGTATATACACACACATACATACACACACATATATATATATGTATGTATATATATATATATATATATATATATCATCACATTGTGAGGCCAAATTAATGGCTCAGCAGATCAATGGTATACCTGAATAACAGGGAGGGCTTCAACACAGATATCCCAGACACCTTGTTCAGCTAGTATTACTAGGATGGATGATACAATCCAATGAGCAAGCCACTGGCATTCTCAATGTGGGCCTCTCCTCCAACACAAGAAGTCTGGGAAACAATCCAGGAACAAAGATCAAAATGAGTGAGAAAAGTTAGAAAAAAACTGGGTCTATAGAAAGATATATTGAAGATAAACAAAAGCACAAGACTAAATCAGAAGAGGATGACATAAAAAGTAATACATGAAAAATCACAGAGAAGAATATGAATTGATCTCTTGTCAAAAAAATAGACTTCTTGGAAGAGTTCAAAAATGATTGTAAAAATCAAATTAAAAAATTGGGAAAGGAAATGGAAGAGGAATTCAACATCTTCCAAAGGGAAGTACCAAAATTGACTGAAGAAAACAGCTCATTTAAAAATACAATTGGGCAAATGCAAAAAAAAAAAAAATTATTTAAAAATACAATTAAGAAAATGGAAAATGATAATAGTTGTTTTAAAATAGAATTGACCAAATGAAAAAGGACATCAAGAATCAGTCAAGAAAAATCAAAACATGAAAAACAATAGAAGAAAATGAAAATACCTCAAAGGAAAAACCACTGACCTGTAAAATAGATCCAGAAAAAATAAATTAAGAATTATTGGTCTACCTGAAAGCCATGGAAAAAAAGGAACCTGGATGACATTTTTCAAAAAACCATCAAGGCATACTACCTTAATATCCTAGAACCAGAGGATGAAATAGTCATTGAAAGAATCCATCAATTACCTCCTGAAAAGGATTTCATGATAAAAATGTTAAAGAATATTTTAGTCAAATTCCAGAATTATCAACTTCTCAAGAAAATCCTCCAGACAGTAAGAAAGAAGTGATTCAAATAACAGTCAGGACTATGCAGGAACTGGCAATGTCTTCATTAAAATTTTGAAGGTTCAAGAGTATGATATTCCAGAGGGGAAAGGAACTTGAATTACAACCAAGAATCTTCTACCAGTAAAATTGAACATACTCTTTAAGGGGGAAAAAAATCCATGCAGTTCAATCCATTTGTGACTTTGGACCAAAGGAAGAACCACAAGAGACACTTCAATGTAACTTCATATATATGGCATGAGATCACATCATCACCAGTCTCCAAGGAGCTAGGGTAGAAATATAAAGTCCACTCCATGCCCATCCATGAAGAAAACAAAGTCCAGCTGGGTTTGTGGACACTAAAAAAGTCACAAAATTGGCAAGGTAGTCCAGGTTTACAGAAAGAAATATGTGATTTACATTGAGCATGTACGGTGTAAAAAAGCTAATGGCACATCCATCCATGTAGACATTCACCCTAGTAAGTTAGTTATCACCATACTAAAACCGGACAAACATCAAAAAAATATTCTTAAGCACAAAGTCAAGGAGAAGGGCAAATATTAAGAAGAAAACATTGAAAAAATGAAAGAGTAAAATGATCTGTTGTACAGTCGTAATTAAAAAAAATTAAAAAATAATATTCATTAAAATAGGGGACTTTAAAATTTTCCTAATGAAAAAACCAGAACTGAACAGAAAATTTGATCTTCACACATGAAATTCAAGAGATATATAAAAAGTTAAACAAGGGAAAAGAAAATGAATGTTGTCCAATAATATTCAATTGGTTACATCCCTTCATGGTAGGATGATACTCATAACTCGTGAAACCTATGTCTCTATTAGAGGGAACAAATTAGAACAAAGGGATGAACAGAAGTTGATCTGTTAGGATGATTTTTTAATCTGTTTTAAAAAAGAAATTGTAATGGCATGGTGGGGGGGCAGAATGGGGTAAATTATATCACATGAAGAAGTTCAAAACTCCTATTACACTAGAGGGAGTGAGAAGGAAAGGAGTGAGAATTACTTGAATCTTATTTTCAATGGATTTGACTCAGAGGGAATAGCATATTCAAATAAGGAATAGCGTATACACATACATGAGTGGGAATTTATCATGCCCTATAGGGAATTGGGGGGGGGGGGAGAAAGAGGAATTGATAGAAGGGAGGGATGAAAGGAAGGGACTAGACAAAGGAAAAAGGGGGAAGTAAAAAGAGAAAGGGAAAAGAAAAGGGAGGGGCAGATAGAAGGATTTCATATTGAGGAAAGCAGTATTCAGTGGTTAAACATTAGTGAGGAGGGATAAGATGAAAGAAGAAAGAAGAGTACAAATTGAGGAAAACTAGGATGGAAGTTAATAAAGTTAATAATGATTACTGTGAATGTGAGTGTGATAAACTTTCCCATAAAATGGAAGAGGGTAGAGTGATTTGAAAACCAGATTCCTCTAATATGATTTTTGCAAGAAACACATTTGCAGTGGAGAGATATACAAAGAATAAATTTAAAAGGTTGAGCAGAATATTATATGCTTCATATGAAGTGAAAAAGCAGTGGTAGCAATCTTTATCTCAGACAAATAAAAAGCACCAATGGATATCATTAAAAGGGATGAAGAAAAAGACTTCATCTTCCTAAAGTTATCATAGGTAATGAAGTAATATCAATACAAAATACATATACAACAAGTTGTATAACATCTGAATTCTTAAAGAAGAAGTTAAATGTGTTACTTGAAGATATAGACATCAAAACTGTACTGATGGGGGGAACCACAACCTCCCTCTCTCAAAATTAGATAAATTTGACCAGACAATAAACAGGAAGGAAGTTAAGGAGATGAATAACGTTATAGAAAAGGTAGATTTGATATACCTCTGAAGAAAAACTGAATGGCTTATAGAAAGCAATATACATTTCTCTTAGCAGTATATGGCACGTAAACAAAAATTGATCATTTATTAGGGCATTAAAACCTCACAATAAAATGTAGAAAGGCAGAAATATCAAATACATTATTTTCAGATCTTGATGAAATAAAAATTATGTGCAATAAAGCACGATAGAAAGGCAGACTAAAACCAATTACAAATTAAATACTATAATTTTAAAAAATGAGTGAATCAAGCAACAAATAATGGTAATAATTAATAACTTCATCTAAAATAATGTCACTAGTGGGACAGTATACCAAACCTTCTGTGATGCAGTCAAAGCAGTTATTAGGGGAAATTTTTTTTTATTTTTAAATTTGCTAATATGAATAAAATAAAGAGGAGATCAAAGAATTGGGAATGCAACTAAAAAGCTAGAAAAAGAACAAATAAAAATTCCCTAATTAAATAAGAAAATCAGAAATTCTGAAAATAAAAGGACATAGTAATAAAACTGAAAGTAAGAACTTTATGGAACAAATAAAACTAAGAAGTTATTTTATGAAAAACTAATAAAAAGATGAGATTTTTAGTTAATTTGATTTAAGAAATAAAAGAAGACCAAATTACCAGTAATGAAAAATGAAAAGTGAGAATTCATTAACAATGAGGAGTAAATTAAAGAGATAATTAGAGCTATTCTGCCCAATAATATGCCAACACATTTACAATCTAAGTGAAATGGATTAACATTTACAAAAAATTAAATTGCCCAGATTAACAGAAGGGAAATTAAACACTTTTATAATCTCATTTCAGAAAAAGAAATTGAATAACTCATCAATGAACACCCTAAGAAGAAATTTCTAGGGTCAGATGAATTTACACATGAATCCTACCAAACATTTAAAGAACAATTAATTCTATTTTTTAGAAATCATTTGGAAAAAAAAAAAACTAATATGGAGAAATTCTACCAAATTTCTTCTATGAGACAATATAGAGTTGAAACCTAAGCCAGTATCAAAATAGAGAAAGAAAATTATAGATCAACTTCTTTAATGACTATTGGTGCTTAATATTTAAATACAATATAAGCAAAGTGATTTCAGTAAGTTATAATTAAAATAATACACTATGATCAAGTAGGAGTTATACCAAGATTGTATGCTTGTTCAATATTAGGTAAGCTATTAACTTAGCTATGAAAGCATATTAGACTATATCAATTAAAAAACTAACAGTTATCATATGATTATTTCAATAGATGCTGAAAATAACTTTAGACAAGATACAGCACTCATTTCTATTAATCAACTTAGAGAACATAGGAATAAATGTTATTTTCCATAAAAATCATAAATAGTACCTCTTTAAAATAATTAGCAAATTATATAATGTGAATAAGCTAGATGCATTCTCAATTAGATCAGGACAGAGCAGGGCTAACATTTACCTCCAATATTATTCAATATTGCATTAAAACAGTTAACTTTATCAAATGAAGAGAAACAGAAAATGAATAGGCATTCAGAAAATAAAACTTTGAAGATAATATGATAATTTGTTTAGAGAATCCTAGAAATCATCTTAAAAACTACTAGAAGCCATTAGCAATTTGAGCACAGTTACAGGATATAAAATAAACTCACATAAATCTTCAGTATTTCTATACATAATCAACCAAGCAGAGTAGAAAGAGATAAATAGAAAAATTTCATTTAAAGTACAGACAACATAGAATACTTGGGAGTCTACCTGTCAAGACCAATCTGGAAACTTTATGAAACCAATTAGAAAACCTTTTTCACACAAATAAAATCAGATTTAAAATATTGGACAAATTTCAATTGCTCATGATTAAGCCAAGCTAATAAAATAAAAATGACAATTCCACCTAAATTAAATTACTTATTCAGTACCAAATCAATCACACTACCAAAAAATTAATTTGAGCTAGAAACAATAATATCAAAACTCAAATAGAGGAACAAAAGATCAAGAATGTCAAGAAAATTATTTAAAAATAGGTAAAAGAAGCTGTTCTAGCCAAACTAGTTTTAAAATTATATTAAGAAAGCAGCAGTTGGGGCAGCTAGGTGGCGTAGTGCATAAAGCACCAGCCCTGGAGTCAGGAGTACCTGGGTTCAAATCCGGTCTCAGACAATTAATAATTTCCTAGCTGTGTGGCCTTGGACAAACCACTTAACTCCATTTTCCTTGCAAAAACCTAAAAAGAAAAGCAGCAGTCCTCAAAATTGCTTTTTTATTGATTAAGAAATAGAGTGGTGGATCAGTGGAATGGATTAGGTTCAAAAGAAACATAGTAAATGACCACAGTAATCTACTGCTTGATTAACTCAACCATTCTGACTTCTGATAAAGAACTCACACTAACAAAAGCTACTGGGAAAACTGGAAAATAGTATGGCAGAAACTAGGCATAGACCAACTTTCATACCCTATACCAAGATAAGGTTGAAATGAGTACAGGATTTAACATAAAATTTGCTACAATAAGTCCATTTGGAGAACATGGACTTGTTTATCTGACAGATCTATGGATTAGGGAGGAATTTATACCCAAAGAAAAGTTTGAGAACCTAAGACAATGCAAAATGCATCACATTAAATTTGATCACATTAAATTTAAAAAGGTTTTGCACGAATAAAACCAATGCAGTCAAGATTAAAAGGAAGACAGTAATCTGGGAAACACTTTTCACAAGCAGTGTTTCTGATAAAGAACTCAATTCTAAAATATGTAGAGAACTGAATTAAATTTTTAAGAAATGCAATTCATTCCCTAATTGATATATGTTCAAAGGATATGAGCAAGAAGTTCTCAGGTAAAGATATTAAAACAATTTATAAACATATGGAAGGATGCTCTAAATCATTATGATTAGAGAAGTGTAAATTAAAACCACTCTGAGGTTTCAACAATATGACAAAAAAGATAAATGATAAATGTTGGAGGGGATGTGAGAGAAGTGGGACACTAATGTATTGTTGGTAGAGTTGTGAACTGATCTTCAGAATAACCTTTCTGGAGAGTTAACCCTTTAATTGAGCTACTCCTAAGTCTGTATTTAAATGAGGTCATAAGAAAGAGTGATAAGTTCACATATGCAAAAATATTTATAGCAATTCTATTCATTGCAAATAATTGAAAAACTAAGGGAATGCCCATAAATTGGGAAATGGTTGAACAAAATCATGAGTGGTCAGACTCAGAAAAACTTGGAAAGTTGCATGAACTGGTTTGAGTGAAGGGAATAGAACCAGAAAAACATATATACATTAAAAGTAACACAGATGATTAGCCATGATGGACTTGCTCTTCTCAGTAGAACAATAATCAAAGACAATTCTAAAGGACTTCTAATTGAAAATACCATCCAAATCCAGGGAAGGAACAAAGAAGTTTGAATGAAGTACAAACTATACTATTTTCATGTTTTTTTATAAATTTCACTTTTTTTTATTTCTCAAGTGTTTTTTTTCTTTTTTGATTTGATTCTTCTTTCATAATCTCATTAATATGGAAATATGGTTAACAGTTATACATATTTAGCCCATGTTAGTTTATTCTCTGTGAAGGGGAGTAGGGGAGGGAAGGAAAAAAATGTGAATCACAATACCTAAGCAAAAATAAATGATTGTTGAAAATTATTTTTACACATAGATTGAAAAACAAATTTATGACAAAATATAATAAAATCCTTTGCAGTCCTAAAGACAAAATAACTATCTCTCTGTGTACACTCCTAACAGGTAAGACTCTTATAGGCTAAAATATAAATAACAAAGTATCTTAATCTTATAACTTGGCAAACACTGAGTTGTCCTAGTGTGTTGATTTTTGGGGCCTATGGTAAGAAAGTCCCAGTGATTTATTGACACTTTTTGGTAGGAAAAGAGAAATCTTCTTGAGTCTAATCTGAGTATATATTTAATCTCCTAAATGTGGTTTTTATTACCCTAGCTTTTTGAGAATTTATAATTGTACTTGGAGGTTCAAATAATTGGCATAGATGAATAAATTAAAATATGAATTCAGATAATTAAATTTAGTTAATTGAGGTCAGTCCTCAATGAAAGCTGCGAAGCTAGGTTAGAGTTTCTGAATAGTTTGAGCACATTAGCATTGAAATTTAAAATTATTTGCTCTTAGTGAATTCTAACTTTATCCATGTGCATCTTTTTAAAAAGGAGATATTAGTGTTCAAGAGATCTATGAGTTTAGGTCTATAAATCTATAGGTCTATAAATTTATAGGTCTATAAATCTATTTTCTCCTATAGCAAATTTGCTTACCCAAAAGCTACTTACAGAAAAAAAAAAAAACCCATGAATTTGTAGTTCATGAGGCTGTGCTTTATAGGTGTTCAGTTCTCTAAAAAGAAAGCTTAATGGAAAATATCTATCTAGATAGGACTCGGTGAACTTCATGAACTTGAGAAAAAGTTGGTACTCTACCATTCCCCATCAAATAAGACTTGCTCTGTTTTTATAGTTATTTTCTTGCTTTCCCTTTATTTCCTCCTGTCCTTGTTCCTCTCCCTCACTTCCAATATAGAGCTTATTTTGAAATTAGAATGAATTGTATTCTAGCCCTATCTAATAGCTGTCTGATCTTGGGCAATTTTATAACACTTTATTGGTTGATGGAACTTCCTTTTAGAAGAGTTACTTTAATCAACAAAATCACAAGTCTAGTTCTCTAACCATTCTCTCTCTTGATCACCTTTCTCATCCAGCTATGTTCTATAATGTGAAATACTGCTCTTCATCATTCCAAAGAATCTGAACTCATACAAAATACACCCAGACACAAAGGATCATTACACAATTTTTGAAGTAATTTTTCCCTATGGTTTAATATAAGAAAGTATCATTGATAAAACTCAAATATAATCACAGGCAGATATAGAGCATTAAAGATATATTGATACAGACCCTAGAGGAGAATTTTGATGATCCTTGCATTAAAGGCCAGGGAAAGAGTCAAAAATAACCCCTCTACTCCTTCCACCCAACTTGCCAGAATTTGTAGTTTTATTTTATGCAAAACGATGAATGTATAGATAATGCTTATTTGGCTTGTTTTAGCTCTCTTATCCCTTTCCCTTTCTTTCTTCCTTTCCTTGTTCTTGTTCCTTTCTTCCATTTTAGAGCTCATTTTGAAAATAGAATGAATTTGATTCTAGTCCAATATTCTGACATATTTCTGTTATATTAGGTTCAGCTATAAAGGCTGTAGGGACATGGCTCCAAGACAGTCAACATCCAATATGATCATTGATTATGGAGCCTTATTTATCTAACCTGCAGCAATTATACCAAATGCTAAATATTAATATTAGTGCATGAACAATTAAAGGTACAAAGTTCTTGAAAAGAACCTTTTGAAAATGTACTGTATTCATTTTCTTTTTTTATTTTAAACTTTGTTTATTTTCATCCATTTGTACCTGCATATTTCCAAGTTACAAAATTTCCCTCCACCCTCCATTCCCACCTACTCCCTCCCATCAACAGAGAACCAATGGATTAGCATTTTATATATTTATTTTTAAACATATTTACAAATTAGTAATTTTTGGCATGAGCAATTAGGATTAAGGGAAAGAGATACATAAGTGATCATTTTTATAAAGTGTTCATCAGATTCAGAAGGGTTGTTTTTCTATCTGTTTTGTTGTGTTTTGTTTTTCTTCCTCTGGTTGGGAATCTGTATTCATTTTCTACAGACTCCAAGATAGTTGCAATCACACATAGCCACTGAAATTTGTGACAGACTTCTCACCAAAGGAAAAGCAATGTGGAAATTAATCAAAGTGAGGGAGGTGCTATTTACTTTACTACAATTCATCCTCTACAATAAATGATGGAGTCAGTACAACACTGTGCTATAAGACTTCTAGGTGGCATCTTAATCAATTTTAAGAAAATATACTGAGGTCTTGTCTTGATTCATAAAGGTAATTGTTTCATTATTTTTAACTATTTTAATCTGTGGCATAAAGCTGCATGAAGGTCAGAAGAAGATGAATTATCACATGTATTACACAAGAAAATGTTTAAATGAAAATGTCCTTTGAGATGCAATTCAAAGAATATAAAATCATAGATAATTATTTCTTAATGTATTATATGAAGAAAAGGAGAATAAACATTTATATATCTACTACTATGGGTCAGGGACTGTGCTAAACACTTTAAAAAAAAAAAACAAATTTTATCTCTCTTGATCACTAAATCCCTAAAACACTCTGAATAGTAGGTGTTCCTATTATCTTCATTTTTAGCCAAGGAAACTGAGGTTAAGTAATTTACCTAGGTTCATAAAGTGTATGAGATCACATTTGTATTCATACCTTTCTGTCCACAGGGTCTTCATTATATCCACTTGGATGCCAGTTATCTTTGGTATTGTATTGTTAATGTATTGGCATTGCATTAATAAAAATTAAGGCACAATGAAAGTTCATTTTGCCAAAAATGAAAGTCTCTTATTAGCTACCTTCTCATTTTTTAATGTTATCCCTGCATATCTGTGAGTGTTCAACTAAATCAAAATCAGAGGAAGGAAGACAAACATTATGAATCTCGTGTTGAAATGTAAACAAGAGGATCTGGATTCTAATCTTCTCTGATATTAATAAGCTATGTAATTTTGGGCAAGCATTAATACTTTTCTTTGTCTCCATTTTATTAAATTTCAGAGTTAGGAGATATCTCAGAGATACTTCAACTCAGACTTAAACAAGATTCACACCATAGCAAAGTCAAAAAGTGTTGTCTTTATGCCCACTATCACCCAAAGCAACTCATGCAAATTAGAAAAACATCAATAGATTTCTTTCTAATCTCTAAGACAAACTACACAGTCTTCTATTTCCCATTTAAACTCCTTCAAGTTCCAGTTAAAGGAGACTGCTTCACTATTTACCATTAATGACATTTAATCTCCTACATCTCTAACTTTATACACCAAGCTTAAAATATTCTCTGTGCTGTTTCCACCCATAATTGTTGGTTCTGTTTCTGGGCAAACAGGAATATCATCCACATAACAGGGCTTAAAATACTAGAAGACAGCTATCAGCACTTTTCTTTTTCTCCTCTCTTCTGCAAGTTAAATATCTTTAGTTACCACACTTAATCAATGGTATAGACTTGTAGCACTTCATCAAACTTACTACTTTCCTATTGATTCTTCCAGATTATTAATGTCCTTGCTGAGATATGGCCATATGTGGTTTAAAATGAACAGAATATTTCAGGACAATCATCTCTCAGACACTAGCTATGTGAACCTGGGCAAGTCACTTAATCCTGTTTGCCTCATTTCCTCATCTGTAAAATAAACTTGGAGAAGTAATTAGCAAACCACTTTAGTATCTTTGTCAAGAAAACCCCAAATAGATTTACAAAAAGTCTGATATTACTGAAATGCCACAATAATAAAAAATAATTCTGAAATTCATTTTCAACAAAAATACCTCCAAAGTAGTTCGGGACAAATTCAATAAGAAATTATCAACTTCTGTCACATGGTTTGAATTTAGGAAATTTATATATACAATGTTTAAAACATAATAAGAAAGGAGAAAATAATTTTACACTTTTTTTTCTTTTTTCCTGTATCCTAAAAATTGTTGACACAATTTTTCATGTCTGTCACTTCTCAACAACTCACTTACTCTCCCTCAGTCCATTCTCTAAATAGAAGTCTATCATTTTAACAAATATGTGTAGTCAAATATACTCTGGTCATGTGTGTGTATACAGACTTCATTTTGTACTTCCATCACTACTTTGTCAATAGAATCAAGGGTGTAATGGAGTCAGCTTAAACAAGAAATGTTAAAATTATAGTGTGAACATTTATACCTTGAAAAATCGGCACTAGATATCTTACTTTATTGATTGTTCAGACTTAGAAAAAGTTAGTACTGCAGACTAAATTTAAATGTGTGTCATGAATTTTCAGAGACCTAGTAATGTGCAATTTAGGAGGAGGAAAACAATGTCTTTTTTCCCCCTATTTTAACTGTTCTCTCTGGTTCCAATAGATCTAGGTGATTTTATTTTATTGCTTCATAAAATGTGGTCTATAGTTTTTGTTTGTTTGGTCATGATTGCCAAAGATTCCTACAATTCTTTTATTATCTCTCCTCGTCTTATTTTCTAGGCCAATTGTTTATGATTAGATATCTAATGTTTTCTGATTTTTTCAATCTTTCTATTTTGTTCTAATACTTTTTTTTGCCCTGAAGAGGAATCAGATTCTCATTGTTCTTTACCATTTTTATAGGTGACAATTACACAGATAAAATTATTTAGTTTTTTCTCTAAACTGTTTATTCCTTTTCCAAGTGATCTAATTCCATTGTTAAATATCTTTTCTTTCAGGTCATTCTTCATATCATCCATCCATTTTTGGATTAATTTTAGTTATCCTTTTTTTTCCTGAGATTTCAGCTGTGAATATGTCACATATAAGTTATTTCCTACAGGGTTATATGTTGGACTTTTTTAATTCATGATTTTTCTTCATTGTGGTAGGAATTGTCTGTTCTCACCTGTTTATAGATTTAGTTTTTGGAATAATACTTTATGCTAAGGCTAGCATCTGTTCTTTCTTGTGTTAATGAATGGAGTGGTTAACTCTAAGTTTTCTCTCTTTCTATAGCCCTTGAGTTGATGATGCTTTATTTGTGCTGGGCTTATGTGTATATTGATAAATGTTTAACATTGACTCTTTTCTCCTCTCTCTTTTTTTTCACAATAAATTGTTTTTCAAAAAGCACATAAAATGCACTTTTAAATTTATTCTGAATTATTCTTGCTCCATTTTGTTCTTTAGTTTAGACAATCAATAAAAAATTAATCAAGTCTTCATTTGTAGAATTTGTTTATTTTTGAAGTATAAATGATCATCCTGTATATTTAACAATACCTTTTTGGAAGTTTTTTAAGCTGACTCTAGTACAGAATTCGAAAGGTCCCTTCTCCACCTGCCTAATCCAGTAGCCTCAGACTTGAATGAGGTGAAAATTCAGCACTATTTTGCCTAGGAAAGGCTGTGTCCTGTGTCCTTCCTGTATCCAGGCCCTAAGGCTTCCCATACCTATAGACTAGTATCACTTGATGGAGACACTATTTACTTGGGAAGTTAACAATAAGATGTCTATAACTTCAAAGCCTGAATCTCAAAACTGTCCCTCCCAATATTGTAGTAGGTATTTACTTCAAGTTATTCTCCTATGGTCAATCTAGACCAGATATTTTACTGAACAGTATGGAATGACCGGGTGTCAATACCACTTGGTGGTTTAATTAATACCTAAAGTAATGTATATGTATATTGGTATATATAGGTATGTATAGCTGTATGTAGCTCAATTTTTTTTCTTTCTATTTTCTCTGCTACAGGTACTATTCTCTGGAATAGAAAGGACAAAGCAAAACAAAATTATCAGAAGGTCAATACCCACAATAAGAAAGATGCAATCACAAGTGCAGGTCATGTCAATTATTCTTTCCTTATGTTAAAAAGGGTAGGTGCCAGAATTTCCCACTAGGTTACAGGAATGCTTTACATATAATTTATCTAGATTTTTGCAAAGTATTTAATATAGTCCATTATGTTCTTGCTTTTATTTTTCTTAAGAGAGAGTACCTCTTCCAGGAGCCAACATAGCAAATTAAGCGGTAAATCATCTTTACTCTTCCACACTGACCTCCAAAGAATCATTTAAAAATAGTACTGACAAAAAGATGGAGTGAAATAATCTTTTAGTCCAAGAAACCTAGAAGATGGGCAAGAAAGGTCTGTCTCACTTTAGTAAGTAATTCAGTCTAGGACAAGAAGCATCCCCCTAAACCAGCAACAAACTCTAGTTCAACAAACTAGTGTCAGATCCTGAGCCCCAGTGTGGTGAACCAGTCAAACACTTACACCAGAATCCAGCACATACCTTGATATTGACCCAGGGCAAACTGAGAGCCTCCAGTGACCAAACTGTCATGAGCTTCTCTGTAATGCCCAGGGAAACTCAGAAACACCATAATCTGGCTCAGCTTCAAGTAGACTATTAGACCCTTTAAACCTATAGCAGCACCACTCACCCCATGCTGAATTTCCTCAGTATAGTATCAGACATGAGGTTTTCCCCACAGACCTCAGGGCAACATCAGTACAGTACCAGAAAAACAGCCAGAATCTGCAGCCTGGCACAAAAAGATCAAAGCAGTGTCCTTCCACCATGGGAGCAGAAACTCCAGGAAAAGGACCAGAAAAGGGACAAAAAAAGATGGGAAAAAATAACAAAAACATCCTGACCAAATAAAGTTGTTATGGTTACAGGGAAGAATAAGACTCAAACTCAGAAGAGAAGCACAATGTCAAAGCACCTATGGACAAAACCCCAAACAGAAATACGGAGTGTTCTTATGTCCAAAAATAATTCATAGAACTCAACAAATGGTTAAATTAAAATAAGAAAGATATAAGGAAAAAATTGAGAAAAGGAAAAAGAATGTGAGAATTAAGAAAAAAGTAAACATACTAGAAGAAGAAAACAACTGCTTAATAAGTAAAATTGGCTAAATGGGAAAGAAGATGCAAAAATACACTAAAGCACAATTGGCCAGGTGGAAAAGAAAGTACAAAAACTAACTGAATAAAACAACTCCTTAAAAGTTAGAATTGGGTAAGTAGAAGTTAATGACTCTATAGGATATCAAGAATTAATCAAACAAATTCAAAAGTATAAGAAAAATAGAAGAAAATATAAAATACCTCATTGGAAAAACAAATGACCTGGAAAACACATCTAGGAGAAAGAATGTTGGTATCATTGAAGCATCTAAAAGCCATAATTAACAGATGAACTTGGACAGCATCTTCCTAAAAATTATTAAGAAAAATTGTCCTGGCATCCTGGAACTAGAGGGCAAAATAGGCATTGAAAGAATCCCTTGATTGCCTCATGAAAGGGATCCAAAAGCAAAAAAAAATTTTTTAAAAACCTACAAGGAACATTATAGACAAATTTCAGAACTGTTTAGGTCAAGGGAAAAATAATACAATAATTAGAAAATATTCAAATACCTGGGAGTCACAACTAGAATTGTTCAGAATTTGGCAGCTGCAATCTTAAAGGACTGGTGATTGTGAAATATGATATTCCAGAAGGCAAAGGACATAGGAATAAAATTAAGAATATCTTATCTGTTGAAATTAAGCATAATAATTCTAGGGGGAAAATGATCATTCAATGAAAAAGGACAGTTTCAAGCTTTAATAAGGAGAAGAAAATAATTGAACAAAAAGATTTGATCTTCAACATCAAGACCCAAGTGAAACTTGAAAAAGTAAAATAACATATAAGAGATTCAATGAAGCTAAATTGTTTATATGTTTGCATGGGAAGATGATACCTGTAATTCTTAAAAAACATATCCCTAATAGTACAGTTAGAAGGAATATGCATACACAGAGAGCACAGGTATAAGGTGAATTTGAGGGAATGACAAAATAATTTAAGGATGAGAAAGAGAAGTACACTGGGTACAGAAAGAAGGGGGGGCAAATTATTCCACATGAAAATGCACCAAAAAACCTATTGAAATGGAAGGAAAGATGGGCATTGCTTGAACTTATTCTTTTTAATAAGTTTTTTGTTTGAAGAGTGAATGATATACATAATCAGTTGAATATAGAAATTCCTTACCTGACAGAAAGTTAAGATGGAAAGAGATTAAATGAAGAGGAGGGGACTTACTGGGGTAGGTGGTAACTAGAAGCAAAACACTCATAAGGAGGGAGAAGGTGAATGGAGAGAGAAAGAGGACAAACAAAAGGGAAAAAATTGAATATAGGGAAAAGGCAGAGTAAGTAATAATAACTGTGAATGTGAGTGGGATGAATGTTCCCATAAAACAGAAAAAGATAATAGAGTGAATAAAAAATAGGATTCTTACAATATTTTGTTTACAAGATACACATGCAGCAGTCAAACACATACAGAAAAAAGGTTAGGACTGGAGCAGAATTTATAATGCTTCTGCTGGTATATATATATATATATATATATATATATATATATATATATATATATACACACACATATGTATATATGTATTTTTAGGTTTTTGCAAGGCAAATGGGGTTAAGTGGCTTGCCCAAGGCCACACAGCTAGGTAATTATTAAGTGTCGGAGACCAGATTTGAACCCAGGTACTCCTGACTCCAGGGCCGGTGCTTTATCCACTGCGCCACCTAGCCACCACCTAGCCGCCCCCCCCCCCCCGGTATATATTTTTAAAAAGCTGTGATAGCAGTCCTGATCTCAGATATGACAAAAACAAAAATAGATTTAAATAAAAGAGATAATCGAGGAAACTAAATCTTGCTAAAAGGTATCATAAGCAATAAAGTAATATCAATACTGCACAAAAATGCACCAAGCAGTATTGTATCAAAATTCTTAAAGAAATTAGAGAACTACAGGTTTATAACTAAATAAGAGATAGAATTATGAAAGGTAAAATAGATCTTTCTAATTTTATTGAATTAATAAGCTTTTGTACAAACAAAACCCAATGCAACAAAGTTTAGAAAGAAAGCAGAAAACTCAGAAACTATCTTTCCCGAAAGTGACTCTTATAAAGTTCTCATTTCTCAACTATATAGAGACCTGAGTCAAATATATAAGAATACAAATTTTTCCACATTTGATAAGGGACAAGAACAGGAAGTTTTCAGATGAAGAAATAAAAGCTATTTATAGGCATATAAATAAGTGCTTTAAATCACTTTTGATCAGAGAAATAAAAATGAAAATAACTCAGGTACTACCTCACATCTATCAGATTATCTAATAATATAACTAAAAAAGAATGATTAAATGTTGGAATGGATGTAGGAAAATTAGGACATTAATGAATTATTGTTGGAGTTGTGAAGTGTTCCAACCATTCTGGAGAGGAATTTGTAACTATACACAAAGGCCAAGCAACTTACGCATACCTCTTGTTCCAGAAATACTTCCACTAGGTCTATTTTCCAGAGATCACAAAAAAAAAATGGAAAAGGAGCTTTATATACAAAATATTTATAGAAGTCCTTTATGTGATTACAAAACATAGAAAATTAAGGGGATGTCCATTAGTTGGGGAACAGTTAAACAAACTGAAGTATACTATTAATTAACTAAAAATTGATGAATAGGCATATTTCAAAAAAACTTGGAAAGTCCTTTATGAACTGATGTGAAACAGGAGAACATGGTACACAGAATTAGCAACATTGTATGATGATCAACTATCAATGTCTCATGCAGGAAGCAAACTTCTGCAGGAAAATGCTATCCATGTGCAGATAAAGAATTGATCGATTCTGAATGAAGATTGAAGCATAATTTTGTTCAACTTTGATTCTTTTTCATGTTTTTTTCCATTTTAATAATTTTCTTTTTATCAACTGTGACTAACATGGAAATGTTTTATGTTGTGTGCCTGCCAGCTAACTTATCCATTACTCATAAACTAATCCTTGTCTAAGATGAACCTTGAAGAGGCAGTAGACAAAAATGACAAGTTCTCCATTTATTTTACAGAATGCAAGCTCTTAGTCCCTGGTTTACTCCCAATTCACATGACATTCTCTAATTAACAGTCAAACAATGCTTAAGTACTAGTGGACAGCAGCTGATAAGTTTACTTCCTCAGGCTAATACTTCTCACACAAAGTTGCTATCACTAGCTTACACACAATGCTCCAGGAAGTGCCAAAACATAAGGAGCAGATGAGAAGATCTGGAGAGTAAACCCAGGTGAGTAAGCCATTGATGCACTTTGGGCAAGAGAACCTTCAAGTCATTGCCAGTCACTCAATGACCCTGTCAGCCTCAACAGTCTCTTACAAATCCTCCCCTCCTTTCTTTTAGTTTTTTACAAGGCAGTGGGGTTAAGTAACTTGTCCAAGGTCACACAGTTAGGTAATCATTTGTGTCTGAGATCAGATTTGAACTCAGGTTCCCTTGACTCCAGGGCCAGTGCTCTATCCACTGTGTCACCTAGCTGCCCCCTCCCTTTTTATTTTTTGGGGTGAATTTCCTTTAAGCCATCTGCAAGAGGGTGGTTTATTTTTAGACAATACTGTATGAAAAGTACTAGGACACATAAACACTACCATCATGGATACCCTATGCACGGGGAGGGTCCAAATCATCACTTGCTATTAATCCCCAAATCAATTTAATTCAAAACCAAAACCAAAAAGAGTAACATTTAACATAACAATGTCATTTGCTATTTTCCCCAACACTGTGCAATTACAACAGGTTATGTACATTATTCATTGCAGCAACAGCTTTCCATCCCACCATATAAATGATACATTATAACCATCATTATGCCATGGCTGAATCACAAAATTATCAGCAATCTTATAGCAAAGTTTTACATTAGTATAATACTAAAAGGGTGGAAAAACATGTTCTTTTCCAATGCCCCAAGTAACAGGATATTGACAAGGTTTTTGCCCACTACTCCAAATATTTCTTGTATCGTTACATAAAGATCACAATATCCCTGACATCGATGTTGTGAAAGTTCATCTTTTGTATTTGAAGCATTAGTTTGATTACTTCCAAGGGTCTGTTCCTTTGTCTCCTTCTCTTGCATTTCTATGACCTGCACTTCTTCCTCCACATGTTGGTTCTCTCTTTCAGTGATAATGCAGACATTCCTTTCAGGGACCCATATTTTTTCATTTCCTGTGGAAATACAAATATACCCTGGCTCTTGAATTATTACTTAGGTCCTATCCACTTTCCTTCCCTATCTTTTCACATTACTTTTTTCTTGAAATAACATAATTCAATCTATTGGCAAATATATCATATATACTCCCTTTTTTGTTTTAGAAGTATTAGTATCCCTATGCTTTTCTTAATTCAATTACCTATAGATCTTTCAACGCCTTCTAGTAGCTGAGAAATAAATCTGTAAAACTTTCTGAACTATTTTGTATACTTATAACAAGCAAAAACCAAAGACATTGTGCAGAATTTCTTTGAAGTTACAAAAGAATATCACGACTGATAATTACATATATATTCCTTTCAGTAAACATATGATAAATGATGAGACAAAGATTACAAACTTTCTTCCTTTACCAACAAAAGACCTTTTTGAGGTTATTGACAATGCATATTAATTTAACATCAAAACAAGTTAGATTGCAAAATTTACTGCAATATCTCTTCGCTAAAAGTAATCAACAAGTCATATGATCAGTATTCCCAAATTCCTTGACATACACTTTATCCCGATTATATTTTCCTTCTTAATAATACACACAAATTCTCTAGACTTGTTACAAAACTTAGATGAATAAACTACTCTCATTTAGCTCTCAGTTTCTTCCTTAACACAAGGTGGTGACCTTCTCCTATCAAGGACCTTCCCATCCTTTTTTCAAGGCTTCCTGAGGGCAGAAAGTCTACATTTACTAAACCTTAAAGTCTCAATTAAGATAAGTTGAATACAGCTGTCAATCAATATTAGGTTAACAAAAGCTTAGCTCACAGCTGACTTCATTTCACAAACTTTGCAACTTACAAACTTTCAAATGGTATAAATGGATAGGCTCAGATTCCAACTTCATCAATTAGTTAAATTAGACCTTTTTCAAACTAAAAGGAGTAACATTTAACCTTACCTAACTATTTCAGTTCTGAATTGCACACATACACACACAGGAGTTTTGACACAAACACAAACACAGAAACAATTCTTTTATATTTCAAACTTAACAAAATGAGATTGTTGGACACCCTGGCTGGCACAAAAATCTCAAAATATAGAAATGCTTTTCCACCTCTCCAGGCCAGTGGAAAAATCTAAAATGTCCTATTCATCTTTGAATACACATATACACACACATATATTTATATTATATTATATATTTTTGAATGCATCAATTAAAACCAGTCAAAAAATAACTTGGAATCAATCAGGACTTCTTGAGGAACCCCATATACATATATATATATATATATATATATATATATGTATATATACATATATATATATACACATACATATATATATTCATGAAAATCTTGAAATAGGCAATCAAAAAAATTGAATAGATTCTTAAACAACTTCACAAAATATATGAATTTTCTGATGGTAAAGAAAGGATGAATTGTGACTGAAAGATTTCCCACATACATTACATTCATACAGATTCTCTCCAGTATGAATTCTTTGATGATAAGACGTGTGCTCTGGGCGAAAGCCTTCCCACATACATTACATTGATAAGTCTTTTCTCCTATATGAATTCTTGTGTAAAAAATAAGCTCTATACTTCAATTGAAGGTTTTCCCATATTCACCACATTCATAAGGTTTCTCTCCATTGTGAATTCTTTGATGGGAATTCAACTGTGTGTTCATTCTAAAGACCATCACACATTCATAACATTTGTAAGCTTTCTCACCAGTATGAATTTTCTGGTGGTAAGTAAAGGATGAGTTGCCTTTAAAAGTTTTTCCACAAACATTACATTTATAAGGTTTCCCCATGTATGAATTCTCTGGTGGGATGAGCCATTTTTGAAAATTGAAAGCTTTTCAACATTTATTACATTTGTGAGGCTTCTCTCTAGTATGCGTTTTGTGATGGTACTTAAGGGATCAGCTGAAACCAAAAGTTCTACTATATTCTTTACATTTAAAAGGCTTCTCTATAGGATGGAATTTTTGATGATCAAGATGGTGTTTACCCTGAATGAAATGTTTTCCAAACTCATGATACCCATGCCTATGATTGATAGGTCTTATGACCCTTAAAAAGATTTGAAGTACTCTTGAAGGATTCCTTACATTCATTATCCTTAGAAGGTTTCTCGATAACATAATTCCTTCTTTCTCCCAATGTTGCATGTGAGTGAATATCTTTTGGGAATGATTTGTCCATAGCAATATTAGTCTTTGAAAGGTATTTCTTTTCTCCAGTAAGGGGCCACTTTTCCACCCATATAGGTTGGAGCCTTCGCAACTCAACAGTAGCCCCAATCAAAAAATCTATTCTAATTTTTGCCCCTAATTGACACAATATATCCTTTCTCCATAATATTGTAGAAGTCCTTCAACTATGAAAGGAGTGACAGTCCTTGCTTTATCTTCTGTTCTCCATTTCAAGGGTTGACAAGAAATTTCTGTTTACTGTTGACCTCCAATGCCTACTATGTTAGTATAGGCAGCTTGTTTAGACCAAGCTTGTGGCCAGTTCTGTATCTGGGAGCACAATCCAATCTGCCCCAGTGTCAATTAAGCCTAAGAAAGCAAATCCTTCTACTTGGAAAACACAAAGAGGGTTTTTCTGAATAAAAAACATATTAGTAAACATAGCTTCATTATTGTTTCTCAGTTTTGGCCCCTTGATGTGCTCCTTTTCCTTTCAATTTATATAAGATCCTGAGAAAACACGAAACTGAGCTATACATTGGTTCTCTGTTATGTAACTATCATCATTAACATCCACTATTGCAATAGAGAAAATTTTCCAGCTCACGTGCTTTACTAAAGGTATAATGTAAATATATTCTGGATTTGGTGGAGCCAAAATAATTTCAAACTCATTATCAGTTAATCATAAAGGGTGAATAGGCACTTCAGTACAAGCATGTGGAGGTATCCAAAATTTCCCAGCACTTTTTTATTTAGTTTTTTCCTTTTTTTGCAAGGCAAATGGGGTTAAGTGGCTTGTTCAAGGCCACACAGCTAGAGAGTTATTGTCTGAGGCCGGAATTGAACTCAGGTACTCCTGACTCCAGGGCCAGTGCTCTATCCACTGCACCACCCAGTGGCCCCTTCCCAGCACTTTTAACTATCAATATTTTTGTATGGGTCAGCTTGTTCAAAGTTGCACACTGGTTTTTCCATTCCATTCAATGCTGGTCCTGAACTGTCATACCCCATGAATGCTTTTGAGAGGCCCCTGGGGGAGGGTCTCTTTTCCTGTTTAAATTTCCTTGTTTACATTTTGATGCCCAGTGCCCTACCTTTTTATACTTTGGTCATGTAGTTTTAGGATGATATGGCTTGACCTTTCTGGGTTTAATTCCTTGAGCACTCTAATAATTTTTTTAAATGTCCAGGATTTCCACAAACAAAACAAGTCTGTTTCTCTTTATTTCCCATGTGCATATTATCAAACACTTCTGCCATTAATTCTGAATGATACACCTGAGACCCTATTCTGTCACATCTCTGAATCATTCTTCAATGATGGCATCCTTTCTTTTTTTTTTTTTTTGCTTCTTTAAGATTTTATTTATTTCGTTTTAGAATTTCCCCCCCACCATCTTCCTTCTCTCCTCCTCCCACCACCCACAGAAGGCAGTCTGTTAGTCTTTACATTGTTTCCATGGCATACATTCATCTAAGTTGAATGTGATGAGAGAGAAATAATACCCTTAAGGAAGAAAAATAAATTATAAGAGATAGCAGAATTATATAATAAGATAATGGGTTTTTTTCTAAATTAAAGGTAGTAATCTTTGGTCTTTGTTCAAACTCCACAATTCTTTCTCTGAATACAGATGGAATTCTCCATTGCAGATGCGAAAAATTGGTCCCTGATTGTTGCACTGATGGAGTGATCATCACTCCCATGTTGTTGTTAGGGTTTACAGTGTTTTCCTGGTTCTGCTCATCTTGCTCAGGATCAGTTCATGCAAATTCTTCCAGGCTTCCCTGAATTCCCATACCTCCTTGTTTCTAATAGAACAATAGTGTTCCATGGCATAGATATACCACAGTTTGTTAAACCATACCCCAATTGAAGATCATTTCCGCAGTTTCCAATTCTTTGCTACCACATACAGGGCCACTATGAATATTTTTGTCCAGGTGATGTTTTTGCCCTTTTTCATAATCTCTTCAGGGTATAGACCCAGGAGTGGTATTGCAGGATCAAAAGGTAAGCACATTTTTGCTGCCCTTTGGGCATATTTCCAAATTTCTCTCCAGAAAGGTTGGATGAGTCCACAGCTCCACCAACAATGTATTAATGTCCCAGATTTATCACACCCCTTCCAACACTGATCATTGTCCTGTCTGGTCATATTAGCCAGTATGAGAGGTGTGAGGTGGTATCCCAGAGATCCTTTAATTTGCATTTCTCTAATAAGTAAGGATTTAGAGCAATTTTCATATGATTATGTATCACTTCAATTTCCTCATCTGTAAATTGCCTTTGCCTATCCTTTGACCATTTGTCAATTGGGGAATGGTTTTTTTTTTTGAAAATTTAACTCAGTTCTCTGTAAATTTCAAAAATGAGTCTTTTGTCAGAAATGTTAGTTTTAAAAATTGCTTCCCAATTTACTACATTTCTTTTAATCTTAGTTACAATGGTTTTATCTGTGCAAAACATTTTTAATTTAATGTAATCAAAATTATTTACTTTGTTTTTAATGATGTTCTCCATCTCTTCCTTGGTCATAAACTGCTTCTCTTTCCATAGATCTAATAGGTAAACTAGTCCTTGATCTTCAAGTTTGCTTATAATAATGTTTTTTTATGTCTAAATCCTATATCCATTTTTATCTTATCTTGGTATAGGTTATAAGGTGTAGGACTAATCTAAATTTCTTCCATAATAATTTCCAATTTTCCCAATGTTTATCAAAGAGAGAGTTTTATCTCATTAGCTAGACTCTTTGGGTTTATGAAACAGCATATTGCTATAATAATTTCCTGCTATTGCACTGACTCTATTCCACTGATCCACCACTCTATGTCTTAGCCAATACTAGACAGTTCTGATGACTGATGCTTTATAGTACAATTGATCTGGTAGGGCTCAACCACCTACTTTTGTATTTTTTTCATTGAATCCCTGGAAATTATCATCTTTTTATTTTTCCATATGAATTTACTTACAACTTTTTCTAATTCATTAATTTTTTTGGAATTTTGATTGGTAGGACACTAAATAGATAATTCAGTTTTAGTAGAATTGTCATTTTTATTATATTAGTTCAACCTATCCATGAGCAGTTGATGTTTTCCAAGTTATTTAAACCTGATGTAATTTGTGTGAGAAATGTTTTGTAATTGTTTTCAAAAAGGTTTTGAGTCTGCCCTGATAGTGGACTCCTGCATATTTTATATAGTCTGAGGTTACTTTGGGATTTCTCTTTCTAGATATTTCTGCTGTATTTTGCTAGTCATATATAGCAATGTTGAGGATTTATGATGATTTATTTTATATCCTTCAACTATTCTAAAGTTGCTAATTATTTCTAGAAGTTTTTTAGATGATTTTTTTGAGATTCTCTAGGTATACCATGATGTCATCTTCATCTGCAAAGAGTGAGAGTTTTGTCTCTTCCTTACCAATTCTAATTCCTTCAATTTCTTTTTCTTCTCTTATTGCTGAGGCTAACATTTCTAATACAATATTGAATAGCAGTGGTGATAATGGGCATCCTTTTTTCACGCCTGATCTTATTGGGAATGTCTCTAGACTATGCTCATTGCATAAAATGCTTGGTGATGGTTTCAGATAGATACTGCTTATTATTCTAAGCAACAAACCATTTATTCCTAGACTTGCTAGTGTTTTTAGTAGGAATGTGTGCTGTATTTTGCTAAAAACTTTTTCAGCATCTATTGATATAATCATATCATTTCTGATACATTTGTTCCTGATATAATTAATTATATGCCAATATAATATATATTTTCCTAATATTGAACCAACCCTGCATCCCTGGGATAAATCCTACTTTGTAATAGTGTATTATCCTAGTGATAACTTGTAATGTGACATTCTTTCTTAAGTCAATCATTGCTTTCTGACAATCAGCAATTGCATTAATTAGCCCATGGTAAATATCTTATTAATACTTTTATTCACTGCTACATCTCCTAAGGTTCTTCCTACTGCCTCCTGCAATCAAGCCAAGAAATCTACCAAAGCCTAATCATTTCTTTGTCTGATAAGTGCAAATGGTTCTTTCTTTTCATTTTGTATTGCAATATGTCCCTAAATATTCTTTGTGCAGGTAGCAATTCTTTCATATGTTTCTAACTCACAATTTATTTGGTTTGCATTGTTGTGAAATTGACTTGTGCCACTGAATTTTTCATAATATGGTGGCATTGGGACCTTGTGCATGCCTCAAAGTCATCTGTCTACATTGTTCTGCAAACTCTGTCATCCAAAAACAGATTGTCCAGGTGACAAACATGACTTATCTGCTTCCAATCATTAGGTGTTAATATGGAGTATGCAAGAGTATCCAATTGTAACTGGACAAAAGGTGATCTTGCACTGTACTCCCCCACCGCCTTCTTTAAATTTCTGCCTGCTTTTATATTTCCTGGTTCATGTCTTCACCTAAGGTTTCCTATATTAAAAGGTTCTGGCTCCTCAGTAACAGGATATGACTAAAACTTAGCTCCTAAATCCTCCAAACTTTCTCCCAGATTCCTGGCTTTCTTGATGGCCTCCTGCAATGCTAAAGGCTTTTGATGAAATGGTGCTGTAGGACCACTCTTAGGCCCCTCTTGATAATACTCATTTATTTCTTCCTTTTCTATCCACTGTGGAGAATATCCCCTCCCTTTACCTTGGATTTCCTCCACACCTCCACACCATTATTATGTTACAACTTCCTTTCAAATATCCCTAATATCTGCCCCATGGTAACTTGCTACCTCTCCAAAGTCTTCTGCTCTGGGTTGTCACCTGGAAGCTTTTTCCTCACTTGTATGACAGCTCAAAGTCTTGGTCTCTTGAAGCTTTTTCTGACAGCCAAAAGTCTCAGTCCTTTGATGTGTGGTTTTGCTTGGTTCTTCCCCTGGACTCCAATCAAATAGTGCTTAACATGCCTTTGTGCTCCATGCTTGAGCATCATAATTTGTGTGCCTGCTGGCTAATTTATCCATTAGTCATAACCTAAGAATTGTCTTAGACAAATGTTGAATGGGTAGGAGACAAAGATGACAAGTTCTCCATTTATTTTACAGAATGAAGGAGCTTAGATATCTTCTCAGTCCCTGGTTTACTCACAATTCAAATGTCATTCTCTAATTAACAGTCAAACAATACTTAAGTGCTAGTGGACAGCAGGTGACAAGTTTTCTTAATCAGGCTAGTACTTCTCACACCATGTTGCTGTCACCTGTTTAGTGTTTACACACAATGCTCCAGGAAGTGCCAAAACATAAGGAACAGATGAGAAGATCTGGAGAGCTTAGTCAGGTGAGTAGACCATTGATGCACTTTGGGCAAGAGGACCTTTAAGTCATTACCAATCACACAATGACCTTCCTGTGATCCTCAAAGTCTCTTACAATTTTGCATGATAGCACATAGATAAGCTATATCAAATTGCCTGCCATTTTAGGAAGAGGGGAGGTGAGTAGAGGAAAAAGAATTTGGAATTTTGTAAAGATGAAAGAATTTTGTAAAGATGAATCCTAAAAATTCCTTTACCAGTAAGTGGAAAAAAAGTATTTAAAAAAAGAGAGAAAATCCCAGTATAAGAGTTTAAATTTCAACTGAATAAATGGCTAGTCAATGATGTCTATGTGTCAAAGGGATAATTAAACTACTAGATAAAAGTTGAAATTCAAAAAGATCATCTTGATAAGGATGGAAATTTCATTGAATCTAAGATGAAATGCAATATGAGTAAATGTAAAGTCTCATATATAGATTCTAAAAATCAGCTTCCAAATTGGTTAGTTCTTGTCCTTCAAAAAGGACTAAAATGGCATTATTTTGTAAGAGACAAATTGCAGTGTGTCTGACTGTGAGTGATCAGACCAATACAAACTCAAATTCCTCTATCACAGTCTGGTACAGATAGTCCATGAGAACACTTGGGGTGGATTCTCTCTTGCACAAGTCACGTTTTGCATCAGCCATGAAGTACAGTACCTTTTCTTGAGGGCATGTCACATTGAGCAGTCCTGTGCCATTGTCTCCCATGCTACACAATCAATTCCAAATTTCTTTCTTTATTTTTCTTTTATTTTAGATTTTTGCAAGGCAGATGGGGTTAAGTGGCATGGCCAAGGCCACACAGCTAGGTAATTATTAAGTGTCTGAGGCCAGATTTGAACTCAGCTACTCCTGACTCCAGGGCTGGTGCTCTATCCACTATGCCACCTAGCTGCCCCCAATTCCAAATTTCTTAACAACAACCTCGAGAGTGTCCTTGTATCACTTTTTCTTACTCCCCTGGGAATGCTTACTCATGTGATATCTGCATGAATTATTTTCTTTTTTTTTTGGCAAATGTACATTTAGAATCTGAACATCATGGTCAGCCAATCAAAGTTGTACTCTCTTAAAAGAATTTGAATGTATGGCATTTTAACTTGAGAAAATACATCAGTGTCTCTTATCCTGACAAGTGATCTTCAGAATCTTCCTAAAACAATTTAAATGGAAGTGATTCACTTTTGGAATAGTGTTGTTATTCTGTCCAGGTTTTACAGGCATATAACAATGAGATCAGCACAACAGATATGTGGACATTCAGTTACCAAAGTCAGTCTAATACCTCTTCTCTCCCACACTTTATTTCAAAGCTTCCCAAACACTGAACTAACTCTGGCAAAATATGTGTCAACCTAATTATCAATTGTACATCCCTGGAAAGTATACTTTCAAGGTAAGTGAACTTATCCACCATATTCAAATCTTCTCCATTTGCTATAATTGTTGGTTCCAACTGAAAAATAATTGATATATGACTAGAGAGTTCATCTGATAAACAAACTAAACAGTTAAGCCTTTTCATGACCTGCAACATCAGCACATCAGCATAAGTTAACAGTCTGAATATTAACACAACTTTAGACAAAATTTACAAAGGAAGTCTCCAGAACTAGGTAAGTGATGATGTCATAATATTCTCCCCTTGTCAAGTCTCATCTGTGGTAAAGCATTGATTTTGTCTGTCACTTTGTTAGAAGGGACTAGAAAACATCCAGTGAAAGACAAAGGCTAAAATGCTTTAAGTTCATGTCATCTTAATGTTGGTGCAAGGAAGTAAGTGATATTTAACTTGGAGAAAAGACCTAGGGAAGCTACAAGGGCTATTCTAGGGAAGAGATATCAGTCTTTTTCTGATTGGTTTCAGAAGTAGAATAAGGGATCTTGGTAGACATTTCTAAGCATTAAATTAGAAACATTTTCAATAATTAGAACTATCCATGACTGGAAAAGGCTATTTCAAGATTTCTTTTTATTAGAATTATTATATTCTTTTTATTAGAAATCTCCAATCAATGGTTAGTAGATTATTTGTTGAATAAGATATGAAGAGAATTCCTATATAGATCTGAATTACAGTAGATGAAATGAGCCCTGTCCATTTCTCTATAAAATAAAAGTCATAACTCAGTTTTACATTTTTGTACAACTTTCTTATTCTACATTTTTGTGTTGCTTAACAGGGAAAATTTTTATTGATCTCACTTAGTTCCTCCAAAGTTAGAGCCTTTTCTTGATCTCAGTATAAGATTCACAATTACAAACTGTGTTATTTAATTTAATTAATGACTATTGAATTCTCATTTTGTTTTGGGTCTGGTTTTTTTTTGGTTTTTGCAAGGCAATGGAGTTAAGTGACTTGACAAGTTCACAGTTAGGCAATTATTAAGTGTCTGAGGTCAAATTTGAACTCAGGTCCTCCTGACTCCAGGGCCTGTGCTCTATCCACCATGCTACCTAGCTGCCCCTGATTATTGAATTCTAAAACAGATTCCTGGAAACCTCTTTTCTCTTCTACTACTATCTCATCAAAAACAAAACCAAAACCAAAAAAAAGTAAAAAACAAAAAACAAAAAAAAAAAGAAAAGCAAAACAGAGCACATGAGACTAAGGATCATTATGTATTTTTCTTTGTTGGCCTCAGAACTCATCATCTAATGACCAAACTACTGGTCATAAGGAGCTAGTGACTGCCATTGGAGGACTACTTGATGTATTTTCAACCCTTGGCAAAACTTGAATTGCACTGATATAATCTTTGAAAACCCAGTATCATCTCCTCACCCTGATGAAGAATCAGATTAGATCCTACTTCCATCCCAATCCTTACTGTCATCATCCAGGGAAGTAACTCCTAGAAGAATATGCAAATTATCCGAGTGGAAATAGTGAAGTTCTAAGAAGGAGAGACAAAAAGTCACATGTTCCAAGCAAACCAAATTACCACTACCACCTTAATTCCCCTCAAATTCTAATGGAGGAAGCTTAAAATCATGAACTCAAGTTTCTAGGTATGATCCATCCTGTCTAATGAACTCCTACCATCACCTTAGAAAAAATACTTGGTGCAGCTTTGCAAATTTTCCTATAGGTGAAATAGTCACAGCTACTGATGACTTGGGAAAAAATAAAGCTTTTACTACCAAATGGCTTACTGCTGTCAAATGACTCAACCTCAGAAATTGTTAAGATTTTTCAAGTGTAGATAATTTTAAAGAAGCTTTAACATTTACTTTGCTGCTGATCTCTAGGGACCATGGAATTTTTCTTTAGATTTGAAATTAAATCTTCCATATGGGTTCTCCTTCCAAATAGATTGTGAATTATTTGTGGGCAAGGATTGTTTGACTTTTCTGTTTGTATTTCCGACACTTAGAACAGTGCTTCACAGATGTAAGCATTTAATGAATTTAATGAAAGAATTTAATAAAAGTCTGTCCTTCCCTCCTTCCTTCCTTCCTTCCTTCCTTCCTTCTACAGAGTAATACAATAGACAATAAATATGAATTCTGGATTACCTATTAAAGCTATTCTTCATTAAAGATAATCATATTTCTGCTTCTAAATTATATCAAAACAATTATTTGCAAAATAGAAAAGTAGGACTTTTGTTTAAGGATCAAAAATTTTTAGATTCTTTTTGTCTTACTAATTTTTAAATGTGAATTTATTATGTATGTTAGTTTGCTATAGTCACAGCCAAAGTATAGAGTAATTGAGAAACTGATTTTGAATGGTACTTCAAAATATCCCATATGTCTTCTCCGGAATTTTATCTTAAGGCAACAATTTTATTTCTTTTGGCTGAAATCACCTGCTGAGAAGTCAAATGTAATAAAAACCAGAGATAAACTTCCATCTGACCTTCACACAGCTTACCTGTGCTCTAGGCATTGCCTCACCCTGGGAGTCCAGAGAGAAGTATATAAGTAAAATTTTCAACCATGAAAGACCTTATTCAGGATAGCATTCTTTTGAAAGTCTGGCTCTTTACCTGACCTCTGAACAAGGGATCATTCAGCTCCCAAATCAGCTGAAGGTGGAGGATGTTTTGACATCTTCTTCAGGAATTCATATTGTCGACTTTTGTGTTACTCTAAAGTTCCTTACTCTCATGCAGCTGATATTTTGTATTGTTAAATGCTCACTGAATTAGTGCTTACTTTACATTTACACCTACACCAAGTTTAATGTGAGTGAATGATTTTTAAATGGTAATTGTCAAACTGGATCAACACTGTAATCCTACAATATTTTAAAATTAAGAAAGGTCTTCTGATCCAAACTATCCAACAACTGTTGCTGAAGTCATAGTATGAATTGGGCTAATTTGTGGACCAAACAACACAAGAAACTTGGAAGGGATGGTATTGCCTGAGTAATCCTGCTTTGCTGAAATGGATGGGCTGGAGGAAGTAAAGAATTTGAAGCTACTTTTTTTAAATAAACTCCAACCTGGTTATATGGGTTATTTCTCAGTTTAGGATTAAACCTACACATGTATTAGTGTGATGCCAAGGATGTAGTACAGAGAAAATGGCATGGATTCAGAGGAATTTTTTTGAGACAAAATATGATGACCCCACCATGCCATCTGGGAATAAATTGTATCAGTTCTTTGGACATATAATAAATTCTTAGATTATATGGACAAAGAAAAAGCAGTTATCATCTTGCCTTACAGAGAAGCTTAATGTGATGAAGATAAATCTCTAGACTTGAAGTCAGCAAAATGTTAGTTTCATTGTTGTCTTATATGCTTACTAGGTTCTATGACCCTGGGTAAAGCATTAAACTCTTTGGTTCTCAGTTTCCTCATCTGTAATATGAGGGAGTAGAATTTGAGGATGTCTAGGTCACTTCTAACTTTAAATCAATGATGCCATTATTAGAGTATTCCAGAAAGTCAAAGTTCAACTACTAGAATTAGAAGATAAAGAGATAAGTTCTAAAAAGATTATTTATGTAAATGGAATAGGTTAGAACAACTTTTTTTGTTGAGATAAGAGGATCTGAAAGTTGTTACGAAACAAAGATGTGTATTTTAATAGGGAACACAGGTATTAAAAATATTTTAACATGGAGGAATTTTCCTTGCTGTATTCAATGATACTCAAACATTCACTAATGTGTTCATTTATTCTGGTACATCTCAAATGAAAAGTGATATGTGTAAAATTAAATGTGATAGTGAAATTAGAAAATAACTTGTTTAATCTGAGGGGGAAAAGAAGGCTAAAATAAAGTTTAACAGAAAATGTAACAACTATTTTTAAAATTGAAAAACGGAGTGTTTTTCTGCTTCTTCTTTGAACAGGAATCCTGTGACCTTGAACAAATCTCTTCACATCTCTCTGTCTTGATTTTGTCACCTTTAAAATGCAAGGATGGACTTCTTAATCTTTATGGCTGTATTCAACTCAAAATTTACGACCTCAGCACCTTTTGGAAATGATGAACTAACTGCTTTCTCAAAATCTCTTCCAATTCTATGTTTCTATATATTGAATCAAAGTGAAAATTGAAGAGTATGCTATAAGAAAAAAAACCCATAGTGAAAGAAATGTGGAAACACAGATGAGAACTATGAATAACCAATATTAATATGGAATCTAGCACTTATTTTTGGCATTTTAAACTCCTCTGATCTCACTTCCCAATGCTATTATTTCTAGAGTGAATGAAGTAGTGTCTATTAAAAAATAATAACAAAAAATACAATAGCAAAAAACAGTTATAAAGCTTCTCATAAATCTACAGGAAAGCTATTAAATAAATTAGAAGATCCTATGACTTCTTTTCCTACACAAAAAGCCCTTGTCAGCTCTCAGGACATATTGTTGCCTCCATTTTAGTTAGTCCCAGTTCCCATAAAGACTAATGATGCCCATCTGTGGGGATGTACTCTTTTAATGTAAGCATAAAGACCTCACTACTGTTAAATACTCAGCTAGAACACATCCCTAGTCACATATCCCTAAGCCTCAATGGCCATCTGTCTAAATGGCATTAAGCCCATTCCAAAGTTGATTACTCTTTTTGTCCAGGGCTGTGTCAGGCAGGAAAGGTTTAGACAATCAGCAAACAGTATTGTGAAGTTTCCCAGTTACAATTTAGCCTCACAATAGAAATAAGTCAGCCCAGTAGGATGAAATTCACAGTGAATCAGAGCATATATCTTCCAGAAAAGGAAAAATTTTGGTTGACTTATGAACTCTGCCCATAGGATCAAGAAATCTTTTGGTTTAGGTGGATCCAGGAATATCATTGAAGTTACTTAAGTCAGTATGGTTGGAGAATATGGGGAAAATAAGGGAAATATTATAAGAATTTGTTTTCAAGCTCTATACAAGCAGCAAAGCTGAACAAGGGACATGAAACAAATCAGTTTTAGAATTTGCAGGGGAATTAAAATATAATATATTAACCTGTGTATGTGCTTATGTGTGTATACTTGCTTAATATTTTCATACATATGTTTAAAACTTCCAAATGCTGTTTTCTTTATTAAATGAAATGTCTTTGTGTAGTTTATTTAATTATTTTGATGTCATTTTGTATATTGGCAAATTTAACTGCAGATTATACAGTATTCTTTATTTCCTCCTGTAAACTTTTCATAAGAATATTTATTTTGCATGTAGGTTGCCCACACCATCTTAAGTACACATTTCCTAGTTAGACTAGTCTATGGAGTAAATATTGTGCTTTTTACAAAAATCTTCAAATTTTTATTAAACAGAAATTGCTTCAGCAATTATTGGACATGAGATTCATAATATAAATCACTTTGCTCAAATTTTGGGTCATGAAATTTCTTGGAATTCTTCCAGTTTATCAAATGGAAATCATTAATTTAAGAAACATCTAACTTATAGAGCCCATCTTGGGTACATTAGAATAGAGCACTGGCACTGGAGTCAGGAGGAACTGAGTTCCAATATAGCCTTAGACACTTAATAATTGCCTAGCTGTGTGAACTTGGGAAAGTCACTTAACCACATTGTCTAAAATAAATGAAATTTTTAAAAAATAGCACAAACAACAGAGTATCACTCCATTCTTTATTTAATCTCAGCTTCAGAGGCTTCATTGAGTGTAGTTGTAGCCTTTTTAAGTGGAAGAATTTGTGATCCTTCTTTTAGCTGGTCTTGATGTCATATTGTTCTCATTGGAGATGTTTGACAACATGACTGAAAACATAATTAATGCTTAAAGCATGAGAGTAGCTTCATTGATGACTGGGAAAGTACAAGAGCATTATCAATTATTCAGAATTTGGATGTCATCATATAACTCAAGTGAACTTCTCTAGGGAACCAAATTCTGACATAATTTTCCATAAGTCCTCATAACTGACAGTTTCAAAGACTTTGGTCAGATCTATAAAGATTCAAGACAAGGGTATAAACTTGGGAGACAGAACAATGTAGTATATTTGATATAAATAGGGAAATGTATTTTTTAGACAAGTTTAGTATGGGATATCTCCAGGAATTCTAGTTTGAAATGTACAATAGACAACTGATGAACAACTGATCCTCTGGCAAGGCACTGGAAATGGGCATTTAGATCTATAAAAATGTTAAGTCAACGGGAACTGATAAGATCCCTGAGAGAGTGAAAGTACAAAGAGAGGAGAGCAAGGGATCTAGGACAGAGCTTTGGGTAATTTCCCCAATTGGTGAATATGATATGAATGATGAATCTCTCCTAAAAAAGATGAGATAAAATAATCAAACAAATCAAAGATTGGGGGAGAGTAATATAAGACAAAATAATACAAAGAAGAGATAGAATCTACGAAGAGAATGGTCAACAGTATAAAATTAGCCAAGTAGGCCAAGAAGGAAAACAACTAAAAATAATCATCAAATTTGGCATTAAACTGATCACTGGTGAGTCAATCTAGGGATTGAGCATGCTTCTTTACACTTTAAATAGGTTTAATGTGTTTATTAATTATAAATTTATTTGATTGCAAGGAATTACTCATGCCAAAAAGTGATACAGTCTCTACCTCCTTTTCCCTGTCCTCACTCACAGCTTTCATAGAGATGAAATAACTATGACCATTTTGATAATCATCTGCCATAAGGATAAGATATTCTCTCAGTGCAGTCTCAGTTTCCAAACTACCTTCACTAACCTTGGTCCTTCAGCCTCCTGAGGCCTGGCAATAAGAGGAAATGCAGAAAAATGATCTAGAGCAGCTTCTTTGTCTCTAGAGAGTATAAACATTGTTTTACATTTTATCTCACACAGAATTACCTGGGATCAAATCTCAACTTAGCTCCACACTCCTTGTAGAACCTTAGGCAAATCCCTTCACTTTCTTGGCCTCAGTTTCCTCTGCTACAAAAATGAAAGGATTGAGCCAGATCATCTCAAGGACTTTTTCAACTCTAAATAAATGAAATATTTTCTTTTTCAAAAGCGAATAGTCAGAATCTGCTTATTAATTTAAAGTATAGCATACAAAGGACCACAGTCATTTGGGCAACAAGTTAGAATTAAAATGGAAGCTACATTAAGAAATAAAACAATAAAACATTCCTTTGATGAAGAAATTGAGAAAGTATGTTATAATATGAGATTATTGTAAGCATAAGGCAAATGCATGGAAAATATAAAGTGAAATCAATATCATTCATCCTTTTCCTTGATGTTAAATAGCCATCAAGGCTAATGCATAGAAGGCATTATCCCTTGAAGTCAAGGAAAACTACAAGTGTAGACCAGTCTCTTACAAAATTCCATTTCTAAGGGAGTTCATTCAGTTTTATGAAGGTATTATTTTTAGGAGTAAAATCATTCAGAAATTAAAAATGATGTATGCTTAGTTTTGTTTTGTTTTATTTGACAATGATGGAGATTATTTGATAATTTTATTTCATTTTTTCCCTTGCCCCCGAAAGCCTCTTTTTTAAAGCAACCACTCAACTTTACTCAACTTTAGTCATAGCTGAAATTGCCATGACTATAAAAAGGATATTGGATTATTACTTTACAATTGTATAAATCCATTTTATTTATCCTAATACAAAATGAACACCTTAAGCAAGAAGTAAAAAATTGTACCCCACAGATAAGGGATAAGAAATAACCATATATATGTATATATATATATATATATATGTATATATATATATATATATATTAAGGATAGATACATTTAAAGATGTATTTTTCATAGAGCAAAGCTTCTCCTTTATTAATAAAATAATTGAATTATCATTCTTTAATAAAGACTAATACATTTTCCAGACATTTCTTCCTTCAACAAAAATGCCTAATAAATAACTCCCCTTACAAAAGAAAAAAAAAGAGAAGATGAACTTCAGAGTTGCACCTTGTATCAAATAAACATTGTCACTGCTAGCTGCTTTTAGTGAATTTCTGGCCTACAGCATGCAATGAGCAATAAATCTGAGTTTAAGTAGCAAACTGGGCAAAAGGGTAAGTTTAGCAAAATGTGTGTAGGAGAGATAATACCAAATGTCCCCATCACATAAATTTTTTTGAAAATAATTTTCATAATGCTTTTTGTTTTTACATAATAGTTATTTCAAATACATTAGCATTAAGGAAAGATTGACGAAGAAAAATAATTATTCAAAGAATTTCAGTATAGATTTCATGTATCAATGATTAAAATATTATCTTCCTTAGCTCACTGCTATTGAGGGAGAAGGTATGTTTCATTATATGTTTTTCAAAGATCTTCATTAACTTTTCAATAACTTAAAATCTTACTTCTTTTCTGTAATCTTTTCATTTACATGAAGCAGCCAGATAAATTTTTGTTATGTCATTGGGGGCTGTTAAAGAGTATTTGAAAATGTGGATCTTCTGTTTTTATGATAAAGAAGACATAATCATAAAAATTGCCAAAATAATTAAGAAACTATTCTCTTTCAATAATGCTTTCCACCATTTATTTAATAATATAATCATTGTGTATATGTATATATATATGTATATATATATTTATTATACTGATCTTATGAATTTTTAAAACATATTAACTTGAAGGAGACTTGAATATCAACCCTAATAATATCATCTACTGAAGAACGGGAACCTTCATACTCTTGGGAAAGAAGGGAAAACAGAGCAGAGCAGGTTCTTGGAGGTACCTGTGGTATAGTTAATAAGAGGAAGTATACCATTTCCTAATTTTCTAAATTATATTTGATAACTAGGTGATAAACTCAGCTGCTTCTACATTTTTAATGAAATCTGTTATTTTTTGATGAGAAATGATAAAAACATCACTTGTACAAAAAATATTCATAGCAGCACTGTTTGTGGTGGCAAAGAATTGGAAATCAAGGAAATGTCCTTCAACTGAGGAATGACTTAACAAAATGTGATATATGTATGTCATGGAACACTATTTTTCTATTAAAAACCAGGAGGGGTGGGAATTTAGGGAAGCATGGAAGGATTTGCATGAACTGATGCTGAGCGAGATGAGCAGAACTAGAGAAACATTGTACCACCTGATGGCGGCATGGGGGTGATGATCAAACTTAATGGACTTGTTCATTCCATCAGAGCAACAATCAGGCATAATTTTGGACTGTATGCGATGGAGAAAGAATACCATCTGTATCCAGAGAAAGAATTGTGAAGTTTAAACAAAGACCAAAGACTATATATTACCTTTATTTTAGAAAAAAAAAAACCCTATTATTCTATTATGTAATTTTGCTATCTCTTATACGTTATGTTTCTTCTTTAAGGATATGATTTCTCTCTCATCACATTCAATTTAGATCAGTGTATACCATAGAAACAACATAAAGACTAACAGACTGCCTTCTGTGGGGGGTGGGGGAGGGAAGCAAGATTGGGGAAAATTTGTAAAACTCAAAATAAATAAAATCTTTTTTTAAATAAAAAAAAAGCCTGGGAAAGACGTGGGTTGCATGCTTCACCTTGGGTTCTTTGTAATCATAATTGGTCACTGTATCAATCATTGCTTTAAGCTTTCAAAGTTATCTTTCATTACATGTTGCTTTTATTGTAAAAAAAACAAAGAAATGTGTTATCTTTATCTTTTAAATTTCAATACCCTAGAACAAACTCCCAGGCACCAGGGGACAGTTAACAGCTTTCTTCTCACCCTACCCCACTGCCACTGCACCCCATTGCCCCCCAAATACACATATATGTCCCAGAAAAAGTTGGAGTAGACAGATGATTTGCCATTTAATCAATTTTAAAAATCATGAAATAAAATTGAGGGAGATACTTTGCAGTACTTTTTCATTCTATGGAAGGGTTGTATGGGTATTGGTATCATTAAGGAACAGGATAACTATTCTTAGGCCCAAATGGTCCCAGAAACTGTTATGATGACACAATTCCTCAATTCATGCTTATCCAACTAGGAGATTATCCAACTATGTAGGGGCCAGAATAGAGGGAAGGAACTATTTTTAAATGTTTCATTCTTATCTTAGTTTTCAATGTCATAAACATGGAAAAGAACTAGGAAGAGCTCATTGACTACTAGCTCTTCCTTTGAGTTCCATTTCTATCCTTTCAACTTTGAATCCCACAGAGGATATTATCATAGTTATCAAAATTTTCTCCCAGTTTTACAGATAATTAAAATGAATTTCCTAGAGTTTAGATGATTTAAAAAAGTCACCTGAAAGACTTCCAGCCAAGATGGTGGAGAGAAGACAGACACAGTTCTAAAGTCTCCTGATCATTCCCCATCTATCATATGAAACAAACCTCTTAAAAGAAATCCAACCCACAAAACCCAGAAAGAAAAGCCAGGAGAAAGAAGATCTACCTCAGGATCTGTCTCTCCCAGCAGCACTGGACGAATTTTGGTGGGTGAGTCTGGACTCAGAGGGCGGATCAGCCCCAGATCAACCAGATTAACAGCTGAATTGGAGCCAGGAGTCTGAGGGCCCAAGAGCAGGACCTGCTGGATCAGCAGTGGGGCTAAATGGCGGGGCTTGTTTCCCTCTGCTAGGGAGCAGAGGCACTAGTGTTGGTGCTGTCCCTCTGGAGCTTGTGGAGTGGGGGGCAGAGTTCTGGTGCAGGAGAGCTTCGGACACCATCCCTGGGCTTCTCTAATCTGAGGAACTCTGAGTCCATGCCTCCTTTACAGCTGAGGCCTCTTCCCAGAACAAACATTTGCAGACTATTTCTGCCTCAGGCCCAGATGAGCAGAAGAATCAGTCCAGCTGACTATCCAAGGGAATGACCTCAGGCTAGAGTAAAGCCCACCACTGACTGAAGGCAAAAGAATTCAATAGCTCCAACTCCTCTCTTCAAGCAAAGGGAGAAGGCCTAAAAGAAGGTCACAGACACTCCAGAGAAAGCAACCAGCACCTCCTACTGGCCAGCCAGAGAAATTGCATTCAGTGAGTAAAGCCTTTAGCAATCCCAAGCCCCTGTGAACCAGCCTCTTCCCAACTCAAGGTCTTAGCAAAATGAAGAAGGGTCAGTGGAAAGGTGGATCCATAGAAAAATTCGTGGAAGGGAAAGACACTAACTCAGAAAGACCGAGAACCTCTGAGGAGAATGTGACCTGGTCTTTAGCACAGAAAAACTTCCTTGAAGAAATAAGGAAGGACCTTAAAATTTTGGGAGACACCATTAATACCTTGCAACAAGAAAACAAATCCTTAGAAAGTACAATTGGACAAATGCAAAAGGAGACTAAATCTCGCAGATCCTCAATTGGACAGATACAAAATGAGAATAAATCTCTCACATCATCAATTGGACAAATACAAAATGAGAATAATTGTCTCAGATCTTCAATTGGGCAAATGCAAAAAGAAAATAATTCTCTCAAAAGCTCAATTGGTCAAATGAAAAGCTCTTTCAAAAGTAGAATTGACCAACTGAAAAAGGAGTTGTAAAAGGTTAATGAAGAAAGCTCCTCCCCCCAAAAAAGAATGAAGTCTACAGAAACTAATGACTCCATGAGACAACAAGAGTCAGTAAGACAAAATCAAACAATAGAAAAAATAGAAGAAAATGTAAAATAACTCATCAACAAAACCACCAACTTCAAGAAGTGATCGAGGAGGGGCAGCCTGAAAATCATAGGACTTCCTGAAAACATTGAAGAGAAAAAAAAGCCTGAACTCAATATTACAGGATCTATTGATGGAAAACTGCCCTGATATCATGGGATATGAGGGCAAAGTAGTTATTGAAAGAGTACATCGATCCCCACCAGAAAAATGAAAACACCAAGGAATGTTGTGGCCAAATTCCAGAACTATCAGATAAAAGAGGAAATCCCGCAAGCAGCCAGAAAGAAACAATTTAAATATCAAGGAGCCATAGTAAGGATCACACAGGACCTGGCTGCACCAACATTAAGGGAATGAAGGGGCTGGAAATTAGATATTTCGAAGAGCAAGGGAGCTTGGAATGTGGCCAAGAATCTACTTTCCTGCAAAGCTGAGCCTTCTCCTCCAGGGAAAAAGATGGACATTTAACAAGAGGGAAGAGTTCCAAAAATTCCTGATGAAAAGACCAGAGCTAAATAGAAATTTTGACATCAAACAGGAGGTTCAAGAGACACAAGAAAAGGTTATAAAAAGGGGTGGTAACAGGAAAAAAACTGCTATCCAGTAAGTTGAAACTGGCTATATCCCAGCATGGGGAAAAAGATCCTTATAAATCTTGAGAATTGTAACTCTAACAGACAGAATATACCTAGCCAGAAATGATGGACATTCATGATCTATCCATGAGACTGCTATCTAATAATTCTCAGGAATTCTCAGGAATTTTACTCTATTCAATATAATATACTGAAATAGAAGAGACAGACACTCAGAATTTTCTTTCACTTAGATAGAATGATGTAAAAACACTACCTCTTTAAAAAGGGGGACAGGAAAGAGATGGGAGGAGGGAGGGGATTGAATGAGGTAAATCTCATTACACTAAGAGGTACAAAAAACCTATGGTAATAGAGGGGAAGAAGGGAGCAGATGAGAAACACCTGAATCTTCTTCTCATCAGACTTGGCTTAAAGTCAACCTGCACCTACTCAGTTAACTAATAAAACTAATAAAGCAGGGATGCAGAGTGGGGGGGGGGGGAAAGGGGGGAAATAACAAAAGGAAGGGAAGGGAAAAGGGAAAGGGGAAAGAGAGGGGAGGGTGTGACATAGGAGGGTGAACACACTGAAGGGGGTGGTATTCAGAAACAAAATACTGTGGGATATGAATAAAGGGGGAAAGGGGAAAAATACAAACAGAGGAAAGATAGCATGGAGGGCAATAAAGAATTAGTAATCATAACTATGAATGTGAATGGGATGAACTCTCCCTTAAAATGTAAGCAAATAGCAGAGTGTATTAAAAACCAAAATCTTGCAATATGCTGCTTAAAAGAAACTCATTTAAAGCAGAGAGATACTTATATAATAAAGGTAAAAGGCTGGAGCAAAATATATTTTGCTTCAGCTGAAATAAAAAAAGCAGGGGTAGTGATCCTTATCTCAGACAAAGCAGCAGCAAAAATAGATAGCGATAAAAGAGATAAGGAAGGAAACTTTATCCTCCTAAAAGGTACCATAGACAATAAAGTTATTTCAATACTGAACATATATGCACCCAGTGGGACAGCACCCAAATTCTTAGAGGAGAAGCTGTAAGAACTACAGGAAGACATAGACAGCAAAACTCTACTAGTGGGAGACCTCAACCTCCCACTCTCAAATCTAGATAAACCAAATCATAAAATAAACAAGAAAGAAGTTAAGGAGGTAAATAGATTGTTAGAAAAATTAGATATGGTAGACTTATGGAGGAGATCTAAAAGGGATAGAAAGGAATATACCTTTTTCCATGCAGTACATGGAACTTATACAAAAATTGACCATATACTAGGGCATAAAAACCTAATGATCAACTGCAGAAAGGCAGAAATAGTGAATACAACTTTTGCAGATCACAATGGAAGTGTTGTAGGAAATCTAGGACACTATTAGACTGTTGGTGGAGCGGTGAACTCATCCAACCCTTCTGGAGAGCTATTTGGAACTACACCCAAAGGGCAACAAAAATGTGCATACTCTTTGACCCAGCCATAGCACTACTGGGTCTATATCCTGAAGATATGATGAAAAAGGGTAAAAACATTACTTGTACAAAAATATTTATAGCAGCCCTGTTTGTGGTAGCAAAGAATTGGAAATCAAGTAAACGTCTTTCAATTGAGGAATGGCTTAGCAAACTGTGGTATATGTATGTCATAGAACACTATTGTTCTATTAGAAACCAGGAGGGACAGGAATTCGGGGAAACCTGGAGTGATTTGGATGAACTGATGCTGAGTGAGATGAGCAGAACCAGAAAAACACTGTATACCCTAACAGCAACATGGGAATGATGATCAACCTTGAAGGACTCACTGATCCCATCAGTGCAACAATCCGGAACAATTTTGAGCTGTCTGCAAAGGAGAGTGCCATCTTTATCCAGATAAGGAGCTGTGGAGTTTGAACAAAGTTCAAGGACTATTCCCTTTAATTTAGGAAAAAAAACAGATATCTTATTTTGTGATCTTGTTACCTCTTAGACTTCTTGTCTCTTCTTTAAGGATATGATTTCTCTCTCATCACACCCAATTTGGATCAAGGTACAACATGGAAACAAAGTAAAGACTGACAGATTGCTTTCCGGTGGGGGATGGGGGGATTGAAGTAAGATTGGGCGGAAAATTGTAAATCTCAAATACTATCTTTAATAAAAATAACTTTAAAAAGTCACCTGACATCTGTTTATTCTTCTATATGATTTCTAATATAAAAGTGAAATCAAATATTAAGCCATGAGATTCCCTGAAGTTATGCTCAAATATTATTGCTCTTTCTGTCCTCAGAAAATAATATTTATTCATTTTACAAAAGAAAAGGACTAAGGGAAATCATCTTTCTTAAAGGAATACAAAATAAACTAAAATGATACATGGAACTTCAGTTACATATTATAATAATTATTACGTTAAGCTCTTATTACTTAATATTCATTAAAACTAAATTTAAAAAAATCACAAGGGCAGTTAGGCAGCACAGTGAATAGAGCACAAGCCCTAGAGTCAGGAGGAACTGAGTTCAAATCCAGTCTCAGGCACGTAATAATTACCTAGCTGTGTGATCTTGGGCAAGTCACTTAACCCCATTGTCTTGCAAAACAAAACAAAAAAAAAATCACTGGAGTTGAGGCATGCTGCTAGGCATACAAATTGATGAAGCATGAATAAAAGGATTCATGTCTAAAATAGTGTGCATTATCTCTGAGGGTTTACCATTTTTGATCCTCTCATTATTTTATTTAGGTATCTTAAAAGCCAAATAGCAGGCAAGTTGAGTGAATAATCTATCCTCTTCTAGGACTTATTTCATACATACTACTTTCAAACTGAATACTTGGGCGGGGGGGCGGCGGGATGGTGGCGCGATGGTGGCGCAGTGGATAAAGCACCTGCCCTGGAGTCAGGAGTACCTGGGTTCAAATCCAGTTTCCGGGCTCAGAGACTAAATAATTACCTAGCTGTGTGGCCTTGGGCAAGCCCTTTTAACCCCATTTGCCTTGCAAAAAAAAACCTTAAAAAAAACTGAATACTGAAACTTTATTAATTTTTGTGAGATACACGTCATGAGCTGGTCTCATAAAATTCTCATTAACTAAGAAATTGTCACAACAATTTATGTTAACAACATAAATATACACTATTAGAAGAAAAGAAAAAAAAAGAAACAATGTAGCTAGTTGACACAATGATTGGAGCGCTGGACTGAAAGTTAGGAAAGCTTGAAATAAAAATATTAAAAAATAAAATTAAAAATAAAAATAGCACCTACTTCCAAGTGTTGTAAGGATTAAATGAGACAATAATTAACTGACCACTTGATAAATATAGATTTCTCCTTTCTTCTTAAATTGTACATGTTCACATTCTATAAGAGTTCCCAGAGATGCATATGTTATATAACATAATATCTTTGGAAAAGAATAAAATACCTGCACAATAATAACAATACATCAGAAAAAGTCAGAAAATATGTACAATGTATACTACTTGTTGTAATCCTACCTTCATTAAATTGTATTCTTAGAATATGTATCTCTTAGGGGCAGCTAAGTGGCGTAGTGGAAAAAGCACTGGCCCTGGAGTCAGGAGTACCTGGGTTCAAATCCAGTCTCAGACACTTAACAATTACCTAGCTGTGTGGCCTTGGGCAACCCACTTAACCCCATTTGCTTTGCAAAAAAAAACCCCTAAATAAAAAGAATATGTATCTCTTCATGTTGGCAATTATATTATTATTACGTCATTGTTCTTTCAATTTACAATATTGTAGTTACTGTATATACTTCTATCTTGGCTCTACTTACTTCATTCTGCATCAATTCATGTAGCTCTTTCCATGCTTCTCTATATTTTTGCATACATCATTTCTTACAACTCAGTAAGTTATAAATATATTCATGTAGCACAATTTGTTTACCCATTGTCACCCTGTGGGCATCTATTTTATTTCCAGTTCTCAGTTACCACATAAAATTCTGCCATAAATATTTTCAAGTATTCTTGGACTTCATATCAGTGAATTATTTGGTATATATAGGTCTAGTAATGGAATTTGTGGGTTAAAATATATGGGAATTTTAGAAAATTTATTTATTTCCAGTTTATTTGTGAAATTCCTAATTACTTTTCAAAATGGTTGTACCATTTAACAACTTCATCATCAATGTTGCTGTGTGCCTGTCTTTCTACAACTCTTCCAATATTTTTTTTGGTCAGTTTTACCAGTTTGTGAAATAAGGGGAAACCATAGGGTTGTTTTGATTTCATTACTTTTATTTTTAGTGACTTGGAAAATTCATATTGCTTTGAATAATTTTCAGTTCTTTCACCATCTGTACATATCCTTTGACCATTTATCTACTGAGGAATGGCTATTAGTCTAATTTATTTATTAATTGTTTATATCTCTTGGATACCAAATCTTTATGAAAGAAGTTTCTCACAAAGAATTCCCCCCCACACACAATGACTTTGCTTTTTCCCCAAGTTCATTAATTTTATCTCTATAGAAATTTTGTTTCAAGTGTTTTATGGATTGCTTTAGCTTCCTCACAGCAATTTTCATATCTTGTTTCATCATTATAATTTTCTTTTATGCAGTTACTAATTATCTTTATAATTTGCACTTTGATCATTCATTGAGAATTTCATTATATCTCTGCTTTAGATTGACAGTATTCTTTTGAAAACACTACACTGCCTTACTTATTTATATTAGGATTATAATAAATTCCAAAAACCACTCAAAATCTCTGAATAGTTAAGGTCATGAAGAGTATATGAGAGTCAGCTAAGGGATACAAAGCCCAAATTATTGGGATTAGATTAAGCAGGACCTGAATCCAAATCCAGTCACAAAAACTTGCTAGATTTTTGATTCTAAGCAAGTCACTTAACCTCTTTCTGCCTCAGTTAACTCATCTATAAAACTGTTTTGAAGACTGTTGTGAAGATCAAATAAGGTAAATGTTAGAAAAGCACCTCAACAAATCTGGTTTTGTTATTATTGCCATTACTTTTATTATCATCTTACAGATCATGAGTTTCATGGCTTTGGAGACTGTCATTTTTGATCTGTATATCTTCCAAAAAAGAACATAGAGAATGTTAATTATTAAGATCACAGAAGTTTAAGCTAGGTGACACAGTGGATAGAGCACCAACTCTGGACTCAGGAAGACCTGAGTTCAAATCTGAATTCAGAAACTTAATAATTGTCTAGCTGTGTGACTTTGAGCAAGTCACTTAAACGCATTGCCTTGCAAAAACCAAAAATAAACAAAAAAATAAAGAAGATCAAAGAATAATGGATGAAACCAGCAAGTGCTACACCAAAATATCGCCTCTAGCATCAAGAATAATGAACATATCTAGCTCTCTAATACATTTTTAGTGAAGTTGGAGTTATAGAAGATGAAAATAATAGGTAATATGAGGTATCAACCCTAACATATCCAGGAAGATAGTGGGAATTTTTTTCATCTTCTAACTCTTCTTTTTTTATCCTGCATATATAAAAGTGTACCTTGAAGGACAGATGGATATACACATATATGCACATGCATTTATACATATATACATACATATTTATTTTTCTTATACTCCATTCTGAAAGTTGTTTATAATAGTAAAAACTTAGTATTTTGAAAGTTTGATCCCCTTCACATTGTAGTTGGAGACTAAAAACTACTTCTTAATATGATAACATCTGTACATTTACTTAATTAAATACACAATTCTTTCATCTATCCACACTATTCAAATCATACTTCCACTCTAACCTTCTTCCCCTTTCACTCTACTCCATTCTAACTACCTCAGTTATGGGCAATGACTGTACCAAATCCATCAATTACAATGAATTAACTCAAACCTCTTGTCTGTTTTATCTTCTGTGATAAGATATAGTATTAATGGGAAGAATAACTCAATTTTAAGCAATTATTTAAATAAAAGAATTTTCAACCTATAGGCTACAAAAATTGAAGTATATTTTAATAAAATGAAAACAGGGGATTATTGTAATTTGGTAAATTTCTAAAGAAATAACCTCATTGACTGTATGTTGCATGAACCACTTGTTTTACCTTAATGATAATAATTAGTTCAGATGGGTATGGTTGGTCATTCCTTTTGTTGGAGTAGAAAAAATTAAGAAAATAATAGTAAAAAATCATCATAAAAGTAGAGAAAATGAAATAAATTTCTTTTAGTACAATAAGCTCCTGTAAGGTTTAGGAGATTAGAAGGATAGAATAGAATTTTTTAATGCATTTTCTCCCTGAGGTTATTCAAATGGTGTTTTTGTTAACATTATCAAACTTCATCTTAGGACAGGAGAAGTCCTGGAAAAATGATGAAGTCAAAACTTGTATGGTTTTTGTACATCTACTTTGTTTCTCATCCTTGTTGATGCTGGCTTCCTCTACCAATAGCACCTAGTATGTTCCACCTATACCTTGCCTTTTTTTTCCACCCCATTACCCATCAAAACTTGTCCTTTTTTTGAATAGATACATGGTTCTTTGACTGAAAATAATTGCCCATGATAATAAATTAGTCAAAGTAAATGTTTTAATTGATTATTATTTTTTTATTTTTTATTCAATTTTTTTTAAATTTCCCCATAGAATGTCCTTTCTCCCCTCTCAAAAAAAATATTTTTTTAAAAAAGAAGAGAAAAAAATGAGCAGGGATTTAAATATTAAAAATGCTATTTTAGAGAATTATTTCCTAAACAATTCATATTTTAAATTTTACCAGACATTATATTCTTAAGATTCATAGTTTATGATTCTTCCTTGTGTAATCTGCTCTATTTATCTATATACATATGCATGCAAGTATGTATGCCTATTTGTGGTTATGTATGCAAATACACATGTCCCCATACATAAACATACATGTATATATATATGTAATTTATAATAGCAGTTTTGTGCAAAAAAAGAATTAAAAACAAGTTAGATACCCATAAAATGAAGAATGACTAAAAAAATTGTAATGTATTAATGGAAATCATTGTGCTGTAAGAAACTGAATATGATGAGTCAATGAACAAGCATTTATGAAGTGTTTACCATATGACAGATACTGTGCTGACCTACAAACACACTTAACTGTGTATAGACACATGTTTGCATACACATGAAATTGTGTATATATGTATATTATATTTACATCTATAGTTATTTTTCTGTATTCATTCATCAATCAATCTATATCTTTTGCTTTACATCATTGATCACCTTGAGATATATGATCTAATGAGAAATAGTTGTTAAAGAGTTTGAAAATTGTAATTCACTGATATGCATAATTCCCAATTGTTTTACAATAAGAATTATACCAATATGCATTAGTGTGATTGTCTTTTCACAACTCTTCCATTTCTATTTCTTTATTTGTCTAATTTGCCAATTTATTAAGTGTGAGGTGAAACCAATGGTTAGCTTTAATTTTAATTTTTTTCACAATATTTGATGCATTTTTTCATAAATGAGTTAAAAGATTGTAAGACTTCATTTGAGGAATCCTTTCAGCAAATGTCTTTTGAAGAATTATTTTGTTTGTGTATAGCTCTGTTAATTATCTCGATAATGTTTATATAAAACCTTTATCAGAGATAAAGGAAAAATTCCTTTGACAAAAAGAAATTAGTTTCCTAGTAGGCTACTACCTTTTTTATCTTACATGCAACAATTTTATTTTTTGTGCAGGTTTGCTATTTTCATATAATCAAAATAAGTGTACTATATATATCTTTTAAAATTGTTTTTATCATCTCCCATCCAGAGATGTGAAAGTTACATGACTTTATTCTCATCTGTTTCTTTATTGTGATATGTTCTTCAAAACTTAATAGAGGGGCAGCTAGGTGGTGCAGTGGATAGAGCAATGGCCCTGGAGTCAGGAGTACCTGAGTTCAAATCCGACCTTAGACACTGAATAATTACCTAGCTGTGTGGCCTTGAGCAAGCCAGTTAACCCCATTGCCTTGCAAAAAATGAAAAAAACCTTAATAGAGATTTCAGAGTTTATCAAACACTGGATTAGATTACATTATTTCTGAACCTCTCTTATATAATCTGCTTTACTAAAGAATATTTTTCTATTTTTTTCAACCATTGCCAAATAGTTTTACAGATTGTTACTTTATAATATAATTTGAGGTAAGGAAAAATAATTTCCCCTTTATTCATTTTCTCCTCCCCCCAATAAATATGCAAATTTTGAGTACTTAAAATGAAATTTGTCATTAATTAAATTTGCTTTATAAAAAAGCCAGTTGGAAGTTTGCTTGATATGGTGTTAAATCTAAAAATAAATTTTGATACTTTTACCATTTTTATTATGTTAAGAGAACTAGCTTTGAGCATTGAATACTTCTCTAATTATTTATGATATGCTTAACTTCTTTAGGGAGTTTTTCATTATTGAAGTATTGCTTGTAAAATAAAAAGACTCACAAATATTGTATGTATCCCATAATTATTTTAAATGAGATTTTACTTTCTTTTAATTATTGATTGAAATTTAATTTTAATGTGCAATTTAATTGACTCAGATTTTATAATTCAAAAACACTGAAGTATTTTAAGCAAACTTTAAATATATAAGACATTTAGAATTCTATAATTTTTTTATTATTTTTGAAATCTATTTTTTTTTGAATTTTACAATTTTCCCCTAATCTCACATCGTTCCCCCCACCCCACAGAGAAGGCAGTCTGATAGCCATTATGTTTCCATGCTATACGTTGATCAAAATTAAATGTACTGAGAGATAAATCATTTCCTTAAGAAAAAAACAATGGGGGGGGGGGCAGAGCCAAGATGGCAAAAAGAGTAGATCATGTCTTAGGCGCTCTCTCTCATAAAACTTTGAAACTAAGGATTTTAACTAAACTTTCCAGAGACAGAACCCACAGAGGGACCCAGTGAGGCAGTTCTCCTACTCAAAGTAACCTGGAAAAGAGCAGAAAGGCCCTGCTCCCTGAGGTCGGAGGGGCAGCCTGCCAGAGGGGTGGCCTGCCAGAGAGAAAGAACTTCAACCTCCCAGAGGCAGCCCCAGGGCGATGGGAGCCGTGGCTCACAGCAGCTGGGGAGTTTTCTGAGCTACGCCCCAGGCAGCACTGGACACAAAGTGGGGGAACAGCGGGGAACCTCTGCCAGAGCAGGCATGTGGATCCCAGCCCTCAGGACACACAGCAAGCAATGTGGCCTTTTGGCAGCCCAGATCCAAGGAACAGAAGCAGGTGGAGCCTGTAAGCAGGATCCCCCAGGGCATGAGCCCTTTGAACCTAGGGAGGGGAGTGAAGAGAGAGACTGCAGAGCTCTGCTCCTGGAACAGGACTCTGGGGCTCTGAACACATTCAGATCCCAGTCACAGTCTAGCCCCCCCCCCCCCCCCCCCCCCATAGAACAGCAGGGACACCCCCCACCTCAGCCCCATGGCAGAGGGGGCACATATGGTCATTCACAGACCAGGAGGGAGGACAGAGCCTCACACACTGAGATCCTGGAGGGAGTGTCCCAAAAGCTCAAGAAGCGCCCCCAAAATAGGCTCAGGCTGGGAAAATGAGCAAGCAGAGAAATAAGAGGAACACCATTGAGAAATATTTTGCATATGAGCCCAAGAAGGATCAAAATACTCAGTCTGAAGATGAAGAAACACAAGCTCCTGCATCTAAAGACTCCAAGAATAACAGAAATTGGGCTCAGGCTATGACAGAGCTCAAAAAAGACTTTGAAAATCAAATGAAGGAGTTAGAAGAAAAAATGGGAAAAGAAAGGAGAGAGATGCAGGAAAAACATGAAAATGAAGTCAGCAGCCTAGTCAAGGAAATCCAAAAAAAAATGCTGAATAAAATAGCATGGTAAAAACCAGCTTAGGTCAAATGGATAAAACAGTTCAGAAAGTTATTGAGGAGAAGAATGCGTTATAAAGCAAAATTGGCCAGATGGAAAAAGAGATAAGAAAACTCTCTGAGGAAAACAAATAGAACTCAGGGAGACTGATGAATTTACCAGAAATCAGGAATCAATACTTCAAAACCAAAAGACTGAAAAATTAGAAGAAAATGTGAAACATCCCATTGAAAAAACAACTAATATGGAAAACAGACTTAGGAAAGATAATTTAAAAATTATTGGAATACCTGAAAGTCATGATCAGGAAAAGAGCCTTGACATCATTTGCAAAGAATTACTATGGGAAAATTGCCCAGAGATCCTAGAATTAGATTGCAAAATAGAAATGGAGAAAATCTACCGATCCCCCTGAGAAAGACATCCCAAAAAAACCAACCCCTAGGAATATTATAGCCAAATTCCAGAACTCCCAAGTCAAAGAGAAAATATTACAAGCAGCCAGAAAGACACAGGTCAAATATTGTGGAGCTGCAGTCAGGATCACACAGGACTTAGTAGCAACTACATTGGAAGCTCATAGGGCTTGGATTATAATATATTGGAAGGCAAAAGATCTTAGAATGCAACTGAGAATCGACTACCCAGCAAGGCTGAATGTCCTCTTCCAGGGAAAAAAGATGGACTTTCAATGAACCAGGGGAAATTCTAATGATCCTGTTGGAATGGCCAGAGCTGAACAGAAGGTTTGCTCTTCAGATACAGGACTCGAGTGAAGCATGGAGATTGAAGGAAAAGGGGAAAATATGAGGGACTTGATGATGAACGGCATATATTCCTGCATAGAAAAATGACACTGATAATACTCATATGAACTTTCTCAGTTAATAGAGCCGGTAGAGGGAGCTTTTATAGTCGAAGCACAGGAGAAAGCTGAATTTGAAGATAAAATATGGAGTAAAAATGGAGTCAATAGAAAAAACAAAAATGAGATGGGAGAAAGAAAAAGGAGAGAGGGAATAGGCCAAGATATCTCATATAATAAGTTTTTCCTTTATTACGAGCTATTGCAATGATATGGAAGGGGTTAAGGCAAGCGGGAATGAAGGAATTTTTGCTCTCATCAGAGGTAGATAGGAGAGGAAACAGCATATATACTCAATGGGGTATAGGCATCTGGAGTGAAAAAGAAAAGGGGGGAACAGGGGGAAGGGGAGATGTGAGTGATAGAGGAGAGGATGGAGCATGGGGGAGGAGTGGTCAAATATAACACATTTTCCTTTTTACTTATTGCAAGGGGCTAGGATTGGATGGCCTGTCCGGGATCATAGGGCCAGGTGGATGCTGGGTCTAAGGGGTGGTAGGGGGGCTCAGGGCCTCTTGGCCCCAGGACCAGGGATCTGTCTGCTGTATCACTCACATACCCTACAGCAGAGTCAGAGTAAAAGGAGAGAGAAAATGTAGTACATGGTAGTGGAGAAATAGGAAAGGAGGCAGTTGCGATCAGCAAGGGCAACTGTGGAAAAATATGGAAGTAACTTTTGCGATGGACTTACCATAAACAATGTGATCCTCCCGTGACAGAGTTGTTGGTGTTGGAACAAAGACTGAAGCACATTTATTATTATTATTATTATTATTATTTGGGGGGGGGGTGCAGGGCAAATGGGCCTGGGTGGCCTGCCTGGAGCCACATAGCAGGGTGATCGTTGGGTGTCTGAGGCTGGATTTGAACCCAGGTGCTCCTGGCTCAAGGGCCAATGCTCTGTCCACCACCCAGCCACCCCTACTATTATTACTATTTTATTTTATTTTGGGTTTCTTTTTCTTCTTTTGGTTTTTTTGCAGGGCAGTGGGTTTGGGGTGGCTTGCATGTCACACGGCTGGGTGATTGTTGGGAGTATGGGGCCGGATATGGGCTCGGGTGCTCCTGGCTCCAAGGCTGGGGCTCCATCCATTGTGCCACCTGGCCATACCTACAATTATTACTATTGTTTTTTTATTTTAATTTTTTTCTCTCCCCTTTACTTTATCTCTCAAGCGAGTCTATATTTTGTGGGGGGGAGGAGGTATTCTGTTTACTCTTAAATAAGAGTATTTTATTAATGTATAAAAAACATTGTACAAAAAGAGAATGAATAAATAAATACTAAAAAAAAGAAGGGCAGTTACGTGGCACAGTAGATAAAGCACCAAAGCTGGATTCAGGAGTACCTGGGTTCAAATCCGGTCTCAAACACTTAATAATTACCTAGATGTGTGGCCTTGGGCAAGCCACTTAACCCCATTTGCCTTGTAAAAAAAAAAAAAAGAAAATATAAGGGATACATTTAAGATAAGTTTGAATTTTATAATTAAAGGTAATAGTCTTTGGTCTTTGTTAAAACTCCCCAATTCTTTCTCTGGATACATATGGTATTCTCAATCACAGATAGTCCAAAATAGTCTCTGCTGGAATGAGCAAGTCCATTAAGATTAATCATTAACCCCATGTTGCTATTATGTTGTACAGTGTTCTGGTTCTGCTCATCTTACCCAACATCAGTTCATGCAAATCCTTCCAGGCCTCTCTAAATTCCCATCCCTCCTGGTAGCTAATACAATAATAGTGTTCTATAATGTACATATACCACAATTTGTTCAACCATTCCCCAATTCATAGACATTCACTCAATTTCCAATTCTTTGCCACCACAAAAAAGAGAATCTATGAATATTTTAGTACAAACGATGTTTTGCCCCATTTTCACGATCTCTTCAGGGTATAGACCCAGTATAAGTATTGCTAGATCAAAGGTATGAACATTTTTATTGCCCTTTGGACATAATTCCAAATTGCTCTCCAGAAAGTTTTGATGCGTTCACTGCTCCACCAGGAATGTATTAGTTTCCCAGATTTTCCACATCCCTTCCAACATTGATTATTGTACTTTCTGGTCATACTGGACAGTCTGAAAGGTGTAAGGTGTACGGTACCTCAGAGATTCTTTAATTTTCATTTCTCTAATAAGTAATTATTTAGAGTGATTTTTAATGGGACTATGAATTGCTTTGATTTTCTCATCTGTAAATTGTCTCTGCATATCCTTTGACCACTTGTCAGTTGGGCAATGACTTGGTTTTTTTTTTCTAAATTTGACTCAGTTCTCTATTTAGAAATGAGTCCTTTGTCAGAAATACTAGTTGCAAAATTGATTCCCAATTTATTATATTTCTTTTGATCTTGGTTACAGTGGTTTTGTCTATGCAGAAACTTTTTTAATTTAATGTAATCCAAATTATCTCCTGAGTCCCTATTTTGGTTCATATGTTGAGTCCCTTTCTGGACTCCCTCATTCTTTCCCCAGGTAAGCCTTGGAGCAGTGGGAGACAAGGAAGACAAGGATGACAAGTTCTTCAAGATCCCCAAATACTTATTGAACCAAATATCAGTGCTTAAATACCTATGCAGTCTCTAATCCACACCCACTCCCATGGCACTTAGTAAAATAAGGTTCTGGTGCTCAAGGACACCAGGTGAAGATAATTTACAGTACTCCCATACACAACAATCCCTAACATATCCCCCTTCTTGTCTTTTTTGTAAGAGAAACTATTACGTAATGAATGCCACATAAGTTGTAAACAAAAGTTCAAAAATAATATAAACAAATGTCAATTAAACAATAATAAAAATCAATATTCCCAATTCCTTGAAATACATTTTATCCCTAATTTACAAACAGAGATTACAAAGTTTTTTCTATTGCCAACAAAAAGCCTTTCAAAGCAATTAAATTCAAAATTCAAATTAAAAGGAGTGACTTTTAACTCAGGCAACATTTAACTTTACCTGTATCAGAGTTTAGATACTAACACAAACACAGAAAAAAATTCTTTTGTATTTCAAAATTGTCAAAGTGAGATTGTTGGACACCCTGGCTGACACCAAAATGTCAAAATATAGAAACATTCACCCACCTCTACAGGTCAGTGGAGAGATGGAAAAACATCCTAGTGATGATTAAATACACATATACACACACACACAGAAAAATATTATCCATAAGTACAGGCGTCCTTCAAAAAGATGAAATCCAAATTTTCCAATTACAGAAAAAGATTTTTCTTCTTCTTTTCTTTTAAGTAATTGAACCATGTAGCTTCCCAATCAACAGCCTATTGAAAAACATAGTCATTGCCCAAGCCCCCTCCCCAAACCAGGAAGAAGGCATGGGGGTTCCTTTATTTCTAGAATAAATTTTTACAGACCTGGGTTTGAGTTTTGAAGTAACAAAAAGAAAGATTTCCCTTCTCCCTCCACCCTCCCTCTGCAGAAGTTGGGGGCAGCAGAGAATGAGAGAGAATATTTCAAATTATTTGAGATGTTAACAGTAAAATTTGGAGTTGTTGCATTTGGTGAACAGCAAGCCATCACCATTACAAACTGTCCAATGGCATGTGACACCTTCCCTCTCAACACAGGAAGCTCAGCTAGTGTTCAATTCATACCCCTCTGCTGCCCAAGCAATGGCTGAGGTGCAGCGGGCTGTAGGCTGGAAAGTGAAACTTGTTGTGACTTCTGGTGTGTAATTTGTCGTAGGCATCAAGGTCTGAGTCAATGTCAGGGTCTGCATCAGCAACAAAACATCTCTGAAGTTAACTGTAGATTTAGGGGTTTGGATCGTGTTTAACCACATAGCAATCAGGTTGACAGCCATGGTGCTGGTATGGAGTGCTGTTGAGGAAGTAGCTCTGAATCCAGCCTGGGAGATTCCACTTCTTGCTTGTTGCTCAAGGCCAAATACTTAATTGTTTCTTCTCACTTTCACTTTCCTTAATGTTAACTTGCATTCATTGGTTCCCTAATGTGGAATACTTGTTTGTCTTCTCACTTTCACTTTACACCTCTTTGTTCCAACTTAAATTCAGCCCCTGGTAACATCAACCTGTTGCCTTCTTCCAGGGTCCTCTTCTCCAACATGACACCTGGTTATCTTGCTGGTATCTGCTGTGTCCTTATCCTGGACTTCACTCAGATAACTCTGCCTTATTGTCTGTACAAGTGCCATATGTTGAATCCCTTTCTGGACTCCCTCAATCTTTTCCAGGAGAGTGTTAGAGGGGAGGAAGACAAGGAAGACAAGGATGACAAGTTCTCCAAGATCCTCAAGTACTCCAAGATCTCCATTTATTGAACCAAATATTGAACCTAAGTGCTTAAATACCTCACCAGTTTCTAATCCACTCCAACACCCTTGGCACTTAGTAAGATAAGGTTCTGGTGCTCAAAGACACCAGATGAAGATAATTTACAGTGATCCTAAACACAGTAGTCCCCTACAATTATCTAGTGTGTTGGTCATAAGCTGCTTCCCTTTTCATAGATCTGATAGGTCTCCTAGTTTGCATATATTATCTTTTGAGTCTAAATCCTGTATCCATTTTGATCTTATCTTGGTATAGGGTGTGAAGTACTCATCCAATCCAAATTTCTGCCTTACTAACTTCCAATTTTCCCCAACAGTTTTTACAGTTGAGAGTTTTTACCCCAAAAGCTGGACTCTGGTTTTATCAAACAGCAGCTAACGATAATCATTTCCTGCTATCTTTTTTGAGCCTAGTCTATTCCAGTGATCCACCACTCTATTTCTTAGAAAATACCAGTTTTGATGACTGATGCTTTATAATATAATTTTAGATCTGGTAGGGCTAAGCCACCTACTTTTTCACTTTTTTTTATTATATCCATGTAAATTCTTGACTTTTTATTTCTCCATATGAATTTATTTACAATTTTTTCTAACTCATTAAAGACATTTTTTGGAATTTTGATTGGTAGGGTATTAAAATAAGTAGTCAAATTTAGGTAGAATTGTCATTTATTGCATTAGCATGGCCTATAATGAGCAGTTGATATTTTTCCAGTTATTTAAATCTGATTTCACTTCTGTGAGAAGTGTTTTGTAATTGTTTTCATAAAATTTCTGAGTCTGCCTTGGCAGGTAGACTCCCAAGTATTTTACATTGTCTGAAGTTAGTTTGAATAGGATTTCTCTTTCTAGATCTTTCTGCTATAACTTGCTACAACTAGTCAAATATAGAAATATTGAGGATTTATGAGGGTGTATTTTATATCCTACAATTTCGCTAAAGTTGCTAATTGTTTCTAGTAGTTTTATAGATTATTTTTTAGGATTCTCTAGGTATACCATCATGTTATCTGCATGTTTTCTCTCGTTCTTCCCAATTATAATTCCTTCCATTTTTTTCTTCTTATTGCTGAAACTAACATTTATAACACAATATTGCATACTAGTGGTGATAACAGGCATTCTTATTTCACCCCTGATCTTCTTTGGAATGTCTCTAGCTTATCCCCATTGCATATAATGCTTGTTCATGGTTTCACATAGATACGGTTTATTATTCTAATGAACAATCATTTTTTCCTATGCTTTCTCATGTTTTTAGTAGGAATGGGTGTTGTATTTTGTCAAAAGCTTTTTCAGCATCTACTGAGATAATCACAATTTCTGATAGGCTTGTTATTGATATACTTAATTATACTAACAGTTTCTCTAATATTGAACCAATCTTGCATTCCTGGGATGAATCCTACTTGGTCATAATGTGTTATCCTAGTAATAACTTGACATAATCATTTTCCTAAATTTTATTAAAGATTTTTGCTTCTATATTTATCATGGAGATAGGTCTATAATGTTTTTTGCAAGGCAAATGATTTATGGATTGTCTAAGGCCACACAACTAGGCAATTATTAAGCATCTGAGGCTGGATTTGAACTCAGGTCCTCCTGACTCCAGGGCCTGTACTCTATCCACTGTGCCACCTAGCTTCCCCAAGGAATGGTCTGGGGTCATTGAGAATTTAGTGACTTGTCCAGGGTTCCATGGCAAGGAAATAGGATTACGTAGCTTGCCCAAGGCCACACAGCTAGGTAATTAAGTGAGGCCAAATTTGAACTCATGTACTCTGTCTATAATTTTCTTGCTCTGATTTGACTTTTACTGGTTTTGGCATCAGCACCATATTAGTGACAAAGAAAGAGTTAGGCAGAATTCCATCTTCACTTATTTTTCCAAAGTGTTTATAGAGAATTGGAACCATTTGTTCCTTAAATATTTGATAGAATTCACTTTTGAATCCATCTGACACTGGAGATTTTTTCTTAGGGAGTTCAATAATTGCTTGCTGAATTTCTTTTTCTGAGATAGGGTTACTTAGATATTTAATTTTCTCTTCACTTAACCTGGGCAACTTATATTTTTATAATTATTCATATATTTCACTTATATTGTCAAATTTATTGGCATACAGTTGGACAAAATAATTCCAGATTATTACTTTAATTTCCTCCTCATTAGGGGCAAGTTCACCTTTTTCATTTATGATACCAGCAATTTGGTTTTCCTCTTTCTTTTTTAAATCAAATTAACCTGAGGTTTATAAATTTTATTGTTGTTTAATAAAACCAATTATTGATTTTATTTATTAGATCCATAATTTTTTCTTTCAATTTTATTAATTTCTCTTTTTTATTTGTAGAATTTTTATTTTCACATTTAATTGGGGTTTTTAAATTTGTTCTTTCTCTAATTTTTTTTAGTTGCATGCTTAGTTCATCGATTTCCTCTTTCTCTAATTTATTCATATAAGTATTTAAAGATATAATATATCCCCGGATCACTGCCTTGGCTGCATTCCATAAGTTTTGATATGTTGTTTCATTATTCTCATTATCTAGGATGAAATCATTAATTCTTTGTATAATTTGTTGTTTGAGACATTCTTTAAATTGAGGTTATTTAGTTTCTAATTGGTTTTACGCCTATCTCTCCCTAGCCCATTACTGCATGTGATTATTATGATCTGAGAAAGATGTATTGACTATTTCAGCTTTCTGTATTTGCTTATTAGGTTTTTATGGCCAAGTGCATCATCAATGTTTGTATAAGTGCCATGTATTGCAGAAAAAAAGTATATTCCTTTCTATCCCTATTCAATTTTCTTCAAAGGTCTATCATGCCTAGATTTTCTTGCAATCTATTTTTCTCCTTAATTTCCTTCTTTTTTATGGTTAGATTTATCTAAATATGAGAGAAGGAGGTTGAGATCTCTCACCAGTAAAGTTTTGCTCTTTATGCAATGAGATTTATTCCATTTAATCTCCTCCATCCTGCTATGTCTTTAGTGTTCCTCCTTTTAAAGAGATATCATATTTAAATTAATCTATCAGTCACAGTTAAATCATGAGTGTCCATTATTTCCATCTAATAATATTCTCTCTAATAGAGTTACAATTCTTGAGAGTTATAAGAGTTTTTCTCCCAGGTGGAGATATGGCCAGTTTCATATTCTTGGATAGCAGCTTTTTTTCACTTTACCCTTTTTTTCACCTTTTCATGTGTCTCTTGAGTATCCTGTTTGAAGTCCAAATTTTCTATTTAGCTCTGGTCTTTTCATCAGGAAAAGTTGGAAGTCTCCTACTTCATTAAATGTTCATCTTTTCCCTTGGAAGATAAGGCTCAGTTTTGCCAGATAGTGAATTCTTGCCTACAATCCAAGCTCCCTTGTACTTCAGAATATCCCAGGCCCATCAGATCCCTTAAGGTTGATGCAGTCAGGTCCTATCTATTCCTTACTGTGACTTCTTGGTATCTAAATAGTTTCTTTCAGTTTGCTTGCAGGATTTTCATTTTATCTGATAGTTCTGGAATTTGGTCACAATATTCCTTTGTGTTTTCATTTTGGGATCCCTCTCTGGATGGTATAGATGTATTTTTTCAATAACTATTTTGCTGGCTAGTTTCATGATATCAGGGCAATTTTCCATCACTAAATCCTGTAATATTGAGTCCAGGATTTTTTTCTCTTCGATATTTTCAGGGATTCCAATGATTCTTAATTTATGTCTTCTGGACCTATTCTTGTGGTCAGTGGTTTTGCCAATGAGGTATTTTAACATTTTCTTCTATTTTTTAGATTTTTTTTATATTGTTGAACAGATTCTTGTTATCTCATCAAGTCAATAGTTTCTCCAGTCTGCATTCTTTTTTTTAGAGAAGAATTTTCTTCATTTACCTTTTGCAACTCTTTTTCCAATTGGTCAATTCTATTTTTGAAGGAGTTTTCCATTTGACCAATTGAGATTTTGAGATAATAATTTTCTTTTTGCATTTGTACAATTTTATATTCCAAGTATTTGTTTTCTTGTGGCAAGGTGTTAATTTTTCCTTGGGATTCTTTTCCAATTTTCCAATTGATTTTTAAACTCCTTCCTGATTTCTTCAAGGAAGTCTCTCTGGACTGGAGAACAAATCATATTCTCAGAGGTCCTAAATCTCTCTGAGTTAGGGTCTTTACCTCCAAGGTATTTTTTTTTTATGCCTCACCCCTTTTCTTCTGGCTTTTCTTTACTTTCCTACAATCTTGTGTTTTGAGAAGGGCTGGTTCACAAACCTTTGGTTTTGAGGTCCCTAGAGGCTTTGCTCACTGAGTTTAGTAACTTCATGTGGGCAGGCCAGTAGGGGGTGCTGGTTGCTTTCTCTGAAGTGTCTGTGACCTTGATTTGAAGCCCTCTCCCTAGGTCTGGAGGGGTTGGGTGGTGTTGCTAGATATCATTATCCTTAAACAATGTGTGCTGTGACCTGGGCTGAACCTGGGTGAGGGGTGGGGTGTGGGTGGGTTGCTACTGTGTTAGTTCTGGGAAAAGTACCCACCTGAAAATAAAGTATGGAGCCCATGATCTCTAGACCAACTGAGCCCAGCAAATCGATGTCTAGATGCAATCTCTAAATCTTTGTGCTGGAGCTCTCCAGACCACTGTTTCCACAGCCAAAGCTTCTGTGGCTTAGCTGGTCCTTGGACCTTGGCTTCCACAGTCAAAGCCTCCATGGCTGATCTTAGATCAGTCTCACCCTGCCCCCTGCTGACACTCTGTTCTCTGTCCCTGGTTCACCCAAAATCCCCAGAGACAGACCTTGTTGGTAGATATTCTTCTCCTAGCTTCTTTTTCTGGGTTTTGTTGCTCTAATCTCTGTGAAGAGGTTTTTTTCATATTATTTATGAGGTAAGGCCAGGAGACCTTAGCACAGTGCCTGGCTTCTCTCTGCCATCTTGGCTGGAAGTCCAGAATTGTACAATTGAAAAAAAAAAAACCATCAAATGATTCTTTACTTGTCTTTTACTTCATTTCACAGTAACGATTTTTCATTTCAGAGCAAACAATGATGGTTGAAGCTACTAGTTAAAAGATATTAATTTGTGAAATTAAACAACCATTTTAAGAGGAATCCTAAAACAACTGCAATTTTCAATAGAACTAGAAAATTTAGGTAGTATAATATATTTGGGCATTTCAAAGAGTAAAACCAGCTATTTGTATTTGCACTAAAGGAATAAAATCAATTTAAAATATTTACAGACAAGTTTTATTCAGTAGTCTGTTTTTTTGAGAGTTTTATATCCATCAGTTTATTTGTTGATTATCAAGGAATTCCCTAATTGTTGTTTATCATATCATGAATAAAATATGAATGTTTTTGGCTCCTAATTATCTATTATCTTCCTTTTAATTATTTTTAATTGTACTATTGTTCTTACTAATATTTTTAGAACTCTCATAGGTAACATCCTTTTTAAAATCACCTGTTTTTGAAGAAACATTTAGTGACTTTCTATTGCATATAATGCTTTATTTTGGTTTTAGACACATGATTTTTTAATAGCCTCTTGGCTTATACATTGTAGGATTTTAGAATATATTAATAATGTCCCTTGTTAAAGGCCTTTCTGGCATTTATTGAGACAAATAAATAGTATTCTTTTTAGCATAAATGAATATAGCTTTGTTAAAGTTTGTTCTGAATCATTTGAGATAATGTTATAGTTTTAAATAGTTTTGTTTTTAATGTTGTTGATACTCCTGATGCTTAATTTTCAGTGCTTCCTTAATATAAATTTTCCATGAAATATCCTGGAAAAATAGTTATACAACACTTGACAGAATTTTATTTTAAAAGTAGAAATGATATTTATTAATAGTACTGATCTATTGTTCTCTATCTTCTTTTATTTTTTTGATGTTCATTCCTTGTTTAAATAAGACCATTATCTCTGACTCATGTAGAAACTTATACAATGATTTCTTTCTCAGATTTTAAAGATTATCAGTACTGGAATTAGTTCTTTCAAATTTTGGTAGAATTTTCTTGTTAACTCGGTAAGACCAGAGATCTTCTTTCCTTCTGCAAATTCCTTTACAAATAGTTCTAGTTTCTGTTATGAATTTGAATTAGTTGATATCTTTATGTTCTCTTCTATTAGTCCAGGAATTTTATATCTTCAATTTTTATATGTATGTATGCATGTATGTACATACATATTATGTATGTATATATATATATATATATATATAATGTTTCTTTTGAATTCTCATTTTTGATATAACTTCAAAATAGGTTTTGTTAATTATGCTTTAATTCTTTTTTTGGAATTTCATCTCATAAATTTATTATTTTGCTGATTGGATTTTCTTTATTCTTTTTAATCAATTTGACTAAAAGTTTATAAATTCTGTTAGTCTTGTCAAAGAATAAGTTTTATTTTTATTACTTTTATACTTTTATTTCTAACATGTCTATTCTTTCTAAAATTTTCAAATTTCTTTTCATTATTTTGATTTTATTTTTACTTCTTTGAATACATAATCAGCTTATTAATCTTTATTTCTTTGTTAATGAATGCTTTAGGGATATGATTTTCCCTTAGAGAATAAATTAATGGCATTACAGACATTTTAGTATTGTTTCATTTTTATAATTTTCTTGTCATAATTATTATTTCTACAATAGGTTCTTTGATTTGCTCATTACTTATGCTTTCATTGTTAAGTTTCTATTTGGGTTTGCGTCTTTAGGTTATATTTACTCAACTGATAGCTTTTTTATTGTGTTCTATAAAAGATGTATTAATTATTTTTGACTTTTTATATTTATTTGTAATATCTATTCTCTAGGACATTGTCAATATTTTGTCTGAATTACATATGGTGCCAAAAATGATTTCATTTTTTATCCAGTCCCATTCACAAGAGGTCACATTCATTTTGACTCTGAGTTCTGCAGAAATTTTTTCAATTTTGTATTTTCTCTTTTGGCCGTATTTATCCCAAACTGAAGGATCATCAGTCTCCTATTAGAATTACATTATGGGGGAAGCTAGGAGTACCTGGGTTCAAATCCGGTCTCAGACACTTAATAATTACCTAGCTTTGTGGCCTTGGGCAAGCCACTTAACCCCATTGCCTTGCAAAAACTAAAAAAAAAAAATTATGTTGTGAATTTTTAGTTTTGTTTTGTTTGACAGCATGATTACAATTATTATTCTTTGAATTCATGTTGCAAAGGAAATTTTATTCCAGTTCCTCATTTATGGCTTGTGCATGTCTTTGAGCATTTCTGTATCCAGCAAATTGAGTGTGCCAGGAAGCTATGATCAAAAGAAAGCTAGGTCTCAATAAATGCCAAAAGATATAGGGATTGTGAATGAAAAGGTTTAAAATGAAAATGAGATTTGTAGTTCTAGAAGCCACATTACAGAGAAAACACTGAAAGAAATGCGTAACTTTAGATCAGTATGTTAGAGACAGTATGGAGTTCATGAAAATGAGAATAAGAGATTAGTAAATTTAGAGTGGAGATTAAAGTTTTAATAGCAGCAGTCACAGATTTAGAATCACTGGAATGGGAAGGGTACAATGGAAAGGAGTATGTTGATCAGATTCAAATGGGTAATTATAGGTTTAGGGACTTTAGCCTTAGGATATAATTTTTCTAAGATTAAAAATATTGTATATTTGTGAAGGTAGAAGAGTTCCCACTTAGGTAGGGGGTGCCAGGAACATGACCATATAGCTGGTCTAAGCAGCCCAAGATTCATCTGTTTCTTCTTAGACAAATATAGACAAGGTCATATATGAAATGGATTCCCACTATACCTTTCCTGAGAAGTGGACTTGCTTTCTCTTGACAATCTCCAAGCAGGGAGGAACTACATGTTTTAAAGGAACCCAGTGAACTTTTTGAAAACTCTGGTTATGACTTCCAGGCAAGATGGCAGAGAGAAGACAGGGATAGTTGTAAAGTCTCCTGATCTGTCCCCCATCTATCACATGAAACAAACCTCTTAAAAGAAATCCAACCCACAAAACCCAGAAAGAAAAGCCAGGAGAAAGAAGATCTACCTCAGGATTTGTCTCCAGCAGCAGCATTGGCCAAATTTGGGTGGGTGAGTCTGGGCTCAGAGGGAGGATGAGCCCCAATCAACCAGATTAACAGCTGAATTGGAGCCTGGAGTCTGAGGGCCCCAGAACCCATCCCTGGGCTCCTCTGGTGTGAGGAACTCAGAGTCACATTACAGCTCAGATTTCTTCCCAAACAAACAAATGCAGAATACTTCTGCCTCAGGCCCAGGATTGTGAGCAGAAGAACCAGCCAAGCTGATGAATGACCTCAGGCCAGGGTAAAGAACACCATTGACTGAAGGCAAAAGAATTCAATAGCTCCAACTCCTCCCTTTAAGCAAATGGAGAAGGCCTCAATCAAGCTCACAGAAACTCCAAAGAAAGCAAACAACTCCTCCTACTGGCCAGCCAGAGAAACTGCACTGAGTGGATAAAGCCTTTATCAATCCCAAGCTCCTGCCCAACTCAAGGTCTTAGCAAAATGAAGACAGGTCAGCGTAAAGGTGGATCCATAGAAAAATTCGTGTAAGGGAAAGACCCTAACTCAGAAAGACCGAGAACCTCTGAGGAGAATGCGATTTGGTCTTCAGCACAGAAAGACTTCCTTAAAGAAATAAGGAAGGGCCTTAAAAATTTGGGAGAGACAATTAATACCTTGCAACAAGAAAACAAATCCTTAGAAAGTACAACTGGACAAATACAAAATGAGAATAATTCTCTCAGATCTTCAACTGGTCAAATGAAAAGCTCTTTCAAAAGTAGAACTGACCAACTGGAAAAGGAGTTGCAAAAGGTTAATGAAGAAAACTCCTCCCCCAGAAAAAAAGAATGGAGTCTACAGAAACTAATGAACCCATGAAACAGCAAGAGTCAGTTAAACAAAATCAAAAAAATAAAAAAGAGAAGAAAATTTAAAGTAACTCATCAACAAAATCAATGACCTGAAAATCATAGGACTTCCTGAAAACATTGAAGAGAAAAAAAGCCTGAACTTAATATTGCAGGATCTAGTGATGGAAAACTGCCCTGATATCATAGAATTTGAGGGCAAAGTAGTTACTGAAAGAGTACATCAATCCCCACCAGAAAAAGATCCTAAAATGAAAATACCAAGGAATGTTGTGGCCAAATTCCAGAACTATCAGATAAAAGAGGAAATCCTGCCAGCAGCCAGAAAGAAACAATTTAAATATCAAGGAGTCATAGTAAGGATCACACAGGACCTGGCTGCATCAACATTACAGGATCAAAGGGGCTGGAACAAGATATTTCGAAGAAAAAGGGAGCTTGGAATGTAGCCAAGAATCTACTTTCATGCAAAGCTGAGCCTTCTCTTCCAGAGAAAAAGATGGACATTTAATGAAACTAAAGAATTCCAAAAATTTCTGGTGAAAAGACCAGAGCTAAACAGAAAATTTGAACATCAAACAGGAGGTTCAAGAGACACATGAAAAGGTATATAAAAAAGAGGGCGGTAAAAGTTAAAAAACATGCTATCCAGTAAGTTGAAACTGGATATAGCCCAGCATGGGGGGAAAAAGATTCTCATAAATCTTGAGAATTGTAACTCTAACAAAAAGAATATACCTAGCCAGAATTGATGGACATTCATGACCTACCCATGAGACTGCTATCTAATGGGATGTAACTGGCTTTAACCCCATTTGGGAGAAAGACTCTAATAACTCTCAGGAATTTTGACTCTATTCAATAGAATATACTGAACTAGAGGGGACAGACACTCAGAATTTTCTATGACTTAGATAGAATGATCTAAAAAACACTACCTGCTTAAAAAGAGGGACAGGAAAGAGATGGGAGGAGGGAGGGGATTGAATGAGATAAATCTCATTACACTAAGAGGTACAAAAAACCTATGGTAATAGAGGGGAAGAAGGGAGCAGATGAGAAACACCTGAATCTTCTTCTCATCAGACTTGGCTTAAAGTCAACCCACACATACTCAATTAACTAATCAAACATCTAACCTTTCAAGTATTAAAAGGGGAAAAGGAGAGGGGGTATGGGAAAAGGGAAGGTGAGTGGGGGAAAAAGGGGGAATAACAAAAGAAAGGGAAGGGGAAAAGGGAAAAAGGGAAAGGGGAAAGAAAGGGGAGGGTGTGACATAGGAGGGCAAACACACTGAAAGGGATGGTATTCGGAAACAAAATACTGTGGAATATGGATAAGGGGGGGGGGAAGGGGAACAATACAAACAGAGGGAAGATAGCAAAGAGGGTAATAAAGAATTAGTAGTCATAACTTTGAATGTGAATGGGATGAACTCTCCCTTAAAATGTAAGCAAATAGTAGAGTGGATTAAAGACCAGAATCCTACAATATGCTGCTTACAAGAAACTCATTTAAAGCAGAGAGGTACTTATAGAGTAAAGGTAAAAGGCTGGAGCAAAATATATTTTGCTTCAGCTGAAATAAAAAAAAGCAGGGGTAGCAATCCTTATCTCAGACAAAGCAGCAGCAAAAATAGATAGCATTAAAAGAGATAAGGAAGGAAACTTTATCCTCCTAAAAGGTACCATGGACAATAAAGTTATTTCAATACTGAACATATATGCATCCAGTGGGACAGCACCCAAATTCTTAGAGGAGAAGCTGAAAGAAGTAGAGGAAAACATAGACAGCAAAATTCTACTAGTGGGAGACCTCAACCTCCCACTCTCAGATCTAGATAAATCAAATCATATAATAAACAAGAAAGAAGTTAAGGAGATAGATTGTTAGAAAAATTAGATATGGTAGACTTATGGAGGAAACTGAATGGGGATAGAAAGGAATATACCTTTTTCCATGCAGTACATGGAATTTATACAAAAATTGACCATGTACTAGGACATAAAAACCTAATGATCAGCTTCAGAAAGGAAGAAATAGTGAATACATCCTTCTCAGATCACAATGCAATAAAAGTCATATGCAATAATGGTCCAAGGAGATATAGACCCAACAAAAATTGGAAATTGAAAAACCTCATTTTAAAAAATGAGTGGACCAAAAACCAAATTATAGAAAGAATTAACCATTTTATTCTAGATAATGATAATGATGAAACAACATACCAAAACCTATGGGATTCATTCAAAGCGACTCTCAGGGAATATATTATAGCTCTAAATGCTTACACGAAAAAATGGAGAAAGAGGAAATCAATGAAATAAACATGCAACTAAAAAAATTAGAGAAAAAAACAAATAAAAGATCCTCAATTAAATACCAAATTAGAAATTCTAAAAATTAAAGGAGAAATTAATAAAATTGAAAGCAAAAAAATATTGAATTAATAAATGAAACCAAAAGTTGGTATTATGAAAAAACCAATAAAATTGATAAACCTCTGGTCAATTTGATTTAAAAAAAGAAAGAAAACCAAATTTCTAGTATCATAAATGAAAAAGGTGAACTCACCACCAATGAGGAGGAAATTAAAGTAATAATTCAAAATTATTTTCCCCAACTCTATGCCAATTAATTTGATAATCTACGTGAAATGGATGAATATTTACAAAAATATCAGTTGCCCAGGTTAAATGAAGAAGAGATTAAATACCTAAACAACCCTGTCTCAGAAAAAGAAATTAATAAACCATCATTGAACCCCCTAAAAAAAAATCTCCAGGGCCTGATGGATTCACAAGTGAATTCTGTCAAACATTTAAGGAACAATTTGTTCCAATTCTACATAAACTCTTTGGAAAAATAGAGAAAGGTAGAACTCTGCCTAACTCTTTCTATGACACCAGTATGGTCCTGATACCTAAACCAGGAAGAGTCAAAACAGAGAAAGAAAATTATAGACCTATTTTCCTGATGAATATAGATGCAAAAATCTTAAATAAAATCTTAGTAAAATGATTACAACAAGTCATCACTAGGATAATACATTATAATCACGTAGGATTTATTCCAGGAATTCAGGGTTGGTTCAATATTAGGAAAACTGTTAGTATACTCAATTATATCAACAACAAACCTATCAAACCTATCAGAAATCATATGATCATATCAATAGATGCTGAAAAAGCTTTTGAGAAAATACAGCATCCATTCCTATTAAAAACACTACAGAGTGCAGGAATAAATGGACTGTTCCTTAAAATAATTAGCAGTATCTATCTGAAACCATCAACAATCATTATATTCAATGGGGAGAGGCTAGAGGCATTCCCAATAAGATCAGGGGTGAAACAGGGGTGCCCATTATCACCACCACTATTCAATATTGTATTAGAAATGTTAGCTTTAGCAATTAGAGAAGAAAAAAATTGAAGGAATTAAAATTGGGAAGGAAGAGACAAAACTCTCACTCTTTGCAGGTGACATGATGGTCTACCTAGAGAATCCCAAGAAATCATCCAAAATAATTACTGGAAACAATTAGCAATTTTAGCAACGTTGCAGGTTATAAAACATACCTTCATAAATCTGCAACTTTTCTATATATGTCTAGCAAGATACAGTAGGAAGTGGTAAAAAGAGATCCCATTCAAAGTAACTTCAGACAATATAAAATCCTTGGGAGTCTATTTTCCAAGACAGACTCAGAATCTTTTTGAAAACAATTATAAAACACTTCTCACACAAATTAAATAAGATTTAAATAACTGGGCAAATCATCAACTGCTCATGGATAGGTAGAGCTAATATAATAAAAATGATAATTCTGCCAAAACTAAACTATCTGTTTAGTGCCCTACCAATCAAAATTCCAAAAAATTAATGAGTTAGAAAAAATTGTAAGTAAATTCATATGGAGAAATAAAAAGTCAAGAATTTCCAGGAGCTTAATGAAAAAAAAGTATAAAGGGAGGTGGCTTAGCCCTACCTCATCTAAAATTATATGATAAAGCATCAGTCATCAAAACTGTTTTGTAGTGGCTAAGAAATAGAGTGGTGGACCAGTGTAACAGACTAGGTGTAAAAGCAGGAGATGATGATAGAAATCTGCTGTTTGATAAACCCAAAGAATCCATCCATTGGGACAAAAACTCCCTCTTTGATAAAAATTGCTGGGATAATTGGAAGTTTGTATGGAAGAAACTTAGATTAGACCAACACCTCACACCCTTTACCAAGATAAGATCCAAATGGTTAAAGAACTTAGACATAAAAAACAATACTATAAGCAAATTAGAAGATCAAGGACTAGTTTACCTGTCAGATCTGTGGAAAGGGGAACAGGTTATGACTAAGGAAGAGATGGAGAACATCACCAAAAACAAACCAGATGATTTCGATTACATTAAATTAAAAAGCTTTTGCACAGATAAAACCACTGTAACCAAGATCAAAAGAAATGTAGTAAATTAGGAAACAATCTTTACAACTAATGATTCTGACAAAGGACTAATTTCTAAAATATACAGAGAACTGAGTCATATTTTTAAAACAAAAAAATGCATTCCCCAATTGACAAATGGTGAAAGGATATGCAAAGGCAATTTACAGATGAGGTGGTCAAAGCAATCCTTAGCTATAAGACAAATTGCTTTAAATCATTAATTGTTAGAGAAATGCAAATTAAAGCTTCTCTGAGGTACCACCTCACACTTCTCAGATTGGCCAATATGACCAGGAAAGATAATGATCATTGTTGGAAGGGTTGTGGGAAATCTGGGACACTATTACACTATTGGTAGAGCTGTGAACTCATCCAACCCTTCTGGAGAGGTATTTGGAACTATGCCCAAAGGGCAACAAAAATGTGCATACTCTTTGACCCAGCAATACCACTACTGTGTCCATACCCTGAAGAGATGATGAAAAAGGGTAAAAACATTACTTGTACAAAAATATTTATAACAGCCCTGTTTGTGTTGGCAAAGAACTGGAAATCCAGTAAATGTCCTTCAATTGGGGAATGGCTTAGCAAACTGTGGTATATGTATGTCATGGAACACTATTGTTCTATTAGAAACCAGGAGGTATGGGATTTCAGTGAAGCCTGGTAGGATTTGCATGAACTGAGGCTGAGTGAGATGAGCAGAACCAGAAAAACACTGTACATCCTAACAGCAACATGGGAGTGATGTTCACCCTTGAAGGACTAGCTCATTCCATCAGTGCAACAATCTGGAATAATTTGGGGCTGTCTGCAAAGGAGAGTGCCATCTGTCAGATAAGGAGCTGTGGAATTTAAACAAAGTTCAAGGACTATTCCCTTTAATTTAGAAAAAAACAGATACCTTATTGTCTGATCTTGTTACCTCTTAGACTTCTTGTCTCTTCTTTAAGGATATGATTTCTCTCTCATCACACCCAATTTGGATCAAGGTACAACATGGAAACAAAGTAAAGACTGACAGATTGCTTTCCATGGGGGGAGGGAAGTAAGATTGGGGGGAAAATTGTAAAACTCAAATGATATCTTTATTAAAAATAAATTTAAAAAAAAAGAAATCTCTGGTTATTGTGATGTTTTTTCCTAACATTAAAAGTTGTCTTCATTTCATCCTCTGCATAGCCATCTTCTCCCCATTACAGTGAAATGAATCTAGTCTTATCCTTTCTTTACATAACAATGCTTCAGATATTTGAAGAGAGCTTTCTTATACCCCTGAATTTTCTCTTATTCAATATAAATCTTCCTAATTCCCTGAGGAGATTCTCACATGAGTAATCTCTACATAACCACTCTAGCTAAACTCCATGAATAGAATATAGTCACTTCTCACCTCTATTTCATAGAAACAATGTTTTACTCACAATACCCCTGTGAACAGGCAAGATTAATACTATTTATTTTGATCATACAAATGAGAAAACTGTAACTTTGGGAATATAATCTCTTTGATTGAATGTAAGCCCCTTGAGGGGAAAAGGTTTAATTTTTATCTTTTTATCCTTAGATTCCATACCAGTTATTGCTAATAGTAGGTTATTAATAAATGCTTGTTGCATATTTGCGAATTAAAGTGACTTGTTATCATTACTTATCTGGTAAATGATCAAGGCAGAATGCAGCCAAAAGTCTTTCATAAATCTGATCTATCCACAGGGACTTCTCTTAGAGACTTTGAGAACTCGAAAGAACCCTGAGATTCCTTCAGTATCCTCTCATGGGGGTTGCAAGATTAAAATAATACAACTATTTTTAAAATAAAATATTTTAAAGTTCAAATATGGTAAGTACTGATAGATAAAACCTTCATGAACAAAATATCTTCAGGAGAGGAAATTTTCCAGAATTTTTAAAAGTGTAAAGAGTCTCTGAGACCAAAAAGTTTGAGAATCACTGTTCTAAATTCTATTCCATTACTATCTCTTTTATTACATTTAATTAAAAAGCTTTTGCACAGACAAAACCACTGTAACCAAGATCAAAAGAAATGTAGTAAATTTCGAAAAAAAATTTTATGACTAGCATCTCTGACAAAGGGCTCATTTCTAAAATATACAGAAGACTAAGTCAAATTTTTTAAAAAATACAAGTCATTCTCCAATTGTCAAATGTTCAAAGCATATGCCAAGGCAATTTACAGATGAGAAAATGAAAGTAATCCATAGTTATATGAAAAATTCCTCTAAATCACTACTATTAGAGAAATGCAAATTAAAGCATCTCTGAGGTATCACTTTATACCTCTCAGACTGGCCAATATGATCAGAAGGGACAATGATCAATGTTGGAAGGGATGTGGGTAATCTAGTACACTAATACATTGTTGGTGGAGCTGTGAACTCATTCAACCTTTCTGAAGATAATTTGGAATTTTGCCCAAAAGGGAACAAAAATTTGCATATCCTTTGATCCAGCAGTACCACATTAGGGCTGTACCCTGAAGAGATTATGAAAATGGGTAAAAAAAAATCACCTGTACAAAAAATATTCATAGCAGCTCTATTTATGGAGGAAAAGAATTGGAAATTGAGGGGATGTCCATCAATTGGGGAATGACTTAATAAACTGTGGTGCAGTATGTTTTGGAACACTATTGTTCTATTAGAAACCAGAAGGGATGGGAATTCAGGGAAGCCTGGAGGGATTTGCATGAACTGATGATGAGCAAGATGACATGAACCAGAAGAACATTTTACACCCTAACAATAACATGTGAGTGATGATCAAACTTAACAGACTTGTTCATACTAACAGGGCAACAATTAGGCACAATTTTGGGATAGCTGGGATGGAAGATGTCATTTCTATGCTGAGAAAGAATTGTAGGGTTTGAACAAAGACCAAAGACTATTACCTTTAATTTTTTTTTAAAAAATTATCTTATGAAATTCTGTTATATCTCATACTTTATGTTTCTTCCTTAAGGATATGATTTCTTTCTCATCACATTCAACTTAGATCAATGCATACCATGGAAACAGTGTAAAGACTAACAGTCTACCCTCTGTGGTGGTCAGGGGGGAGGGAAGCAAGATTGGGAGAAAAATTGTGAAATTCAAGATAAATAAAATCTTTCAAAAAATAATTAACATAAGATTGCAGTATGTAGTCATTAGTCAATTCATATACATACTAAGGAAAGCATATACAATTCATATTCAATACTATACATTCCAATCTAACCTCATGGACTTATAATAATGCCATATTCTGAGACTGCAGATAAATTTTTGAAGTGATTTCAAGTGTAAATATGGTAGAATTGTGGCATTATTTCATTTTTTAGTAATCTTTATTTTTTCACTTATTTTTTCATCTATATACACAAGTATGTTTTTTGTTTAGGTTTTTTTTTTTTTTTTTTTTTTTTTTTTTTGCAAGGCAATGGGGTTAAGTGGCTTGTCCAAGGCCACACAGCTAGGTAATTATTAAGTGTCTGAGACCAGACACGGGATTTGAATCCAGGTACTCCTGACTCCAGGGTCGGTGCTTTATCCACTGAGCCACCTAGCCGCCCCCTGTCACTTCTAGTTAAGTATATTCTATCTAATAGGTTACAGAGCTAAATAAGATTTAATTGTCTGAGGCTGGATTTGAACTCAGGTCCCCCGACTCCAGGGCCAGTGTTCTATCCACTGAACCACCTAGCTGCCCCCACAAGTATATTTTTAAGTTACAAAATTTTCTTCTACCCTCTCCTCACAGGCAGACAGTCGGATTAGCATTGTACTTGCACATGACTGATAAACATGATTACAGATTAATTAAATTCAATATGAGGAATTTAGGTTAAGGGAAAGAGATATATGAGATAATTTTATACAGTTTTCATCAGATTCTGAAGGGTTGGCACTTTTATTGTGTGTGTGTGTTTTATTTTATTTTTCTTTCTCTGGATGGAGATAGCATTGTCCATAATTTGTCTAATATGATTGATCTACCTCTCTGGACTGCTAAGAGTAGCTGCTTCCATCAAGTTGATCATCTCACAATGTTCTTGTTGATGTATACATTGCTCCATTGATTCCATTCCCTTCACTCAGCATCAGATCCTGTAAGTCATTCCATGTTTCTCTACAGTCCAACCATTTATGCTTTCTTGTAGAACAATAATATTCCACAGTATTCATATACCATAACTTGATTAGCTGTTTCCTAATTAATGGACATCCCCTCAATTTCCAACTTTTTCCATTACAAAAAGAGCTGCTATGAATATTTTGGAACATGTAGGACTTTTCCCATTTGTTAAGATTTCTTCTGGATATAGGCCTAGAATTGGAATTGCTGGGTCAAAAAGAATGAACATTTTTATTGCCCTTTGGGCATATTTCCATAATGCTCTCCAGAATGGTTGGATCCTTGAATAACTCCACCAGCAATGTATCAATGTCCTAATACTCCCACAAACTCTCTAACATTGATCATTTTTTCCTTTTTCTCATCTGGGCTAATCTAATAAGTGTTAGATGATACCTCATTGTTGTTTTAATCTGCATTTCTCTCATTAATAATGATTTGGAGGAATTTTCATACAATTATACATAGCTTTAATATCTTCATTTGAAAATTGTCTATTCATATCCTTTGACCATTTATTGATTGGGGAATGATTTGCCACTTATAAGTTTCTTATAAGTCTCTACACATTTGAGAAATGAGACCTTTATTAGAACTTCTAGCTGTGAAGATCATTTCCTAGTTTTCTGTTTTCCTTATAATTTTTTCAGCATTAATTTTATTAGTACAAAAGCTATTTAATTTAATATTTTCAAAATCATTCATTTTGCAGTTTATAATGCACTCAAATTCTTGTTTGATCATAAATTTTACCCCTTTCTATATATTTGATAGATAATTTCTTGGTCATTAATTTATCTATGATGTCACCATTTATGTCTAAATCCTGTACCCATTTTGAACTTATTTTGGTTTAGTATATGAGATGTGGCTATGCCTAGTTTATAACCATACTATTTTCCCAAATTTCCCAACAATTTTTGTCAATTAGTGAATTCTTATTTCAAAAGCTGTCTTTGGGATTGTCCAACAGTAAATTGCTATAGTCATTTACTGTGGTTTCTTTTGATCCTATCCTAATCCACCGATCCATTACTCTTTTTTCTTTTAATTTTCCTTTTCAAAATTTATCTCATTTTTTTCATTCATTTGCATATGTATATTTTCAAATTACAAAATTTCCTTCTACCCTCCCTTCCCACCACCCCCTCCCCTCAGCAGTGAATAGTCAGGTTACCATTGTACATTCATATTTTGATGAACATGTTTACAGATTAGTATTAGTTATTTCTGGCATGAACAATTAGGATTAAGGAAAAGATGCATAAAAGATAATTTTTATAAAGCGTTTATCAGATTCTGGAGGGTTTCTGTATGTGTGTGTGTGTCTGTGTGTGTGTGTGTGTGTGTGTGTGTGTGTGTGTGTGTGTGTTTTGCTTTGCTTTGTTTTGTTTTTCTTCCTCCGGACAGGGATAACATAGTCCAAAGCCTATCCAAAACAGCTGTCATAGCTCTCTGAACTGCTGAGAGGAGCTACTTCCACCAAGTTTGTTCATCTCACAATGTTGTTTTTAATATGTACATTGTTCTCTTGTTTCTACTCCCTTTGCTCATCATCAGATCCTAAGTCAGTCCATGCTTCTCTAGAGTCTGACCATTTATGGTTTCTTATAGAATAGTATTCCAAAATATTTATGTACCATAAATTGTTTAGCCATTTCCCAATTGATGGGCATCCCTACATTACTCTATTTCTTAACCACTAGTACCAGGCAGTTTTGATGACTGTTGCTTTATAGGATAGTTTTAGATCTGGTAGGACTAGGTCACCTTCCTTTACCTTTTTTTCATCAGTTCCCTTGCTATTCTTGATCTTTTGTTGTTCCAAATGATTTTTTTTGTATTTCTTTCACCAAGCTACTGACTGGTTTTCACGATTTATCTGCTTCACTCTCATTTCTCCTCCCAATTTTTCCTCAACCTCCCTTAATTGCTTTTCAAAATCTTGTTTTTGGGCTCATTCATAGTCTGAGCTCATTTTCTGTTTCTTTTGGAGGTCTTGGGTGCAGAAGCTTTGATTTTGTCATCATCCGAGTATGTATTGTGGTCCTCCATGGAACCAAAATAATTTTCTATTGTTTGATTCTTCTTTTTCTGTTGCTTACTCATTTCCTTATCCTATGACTGATTTACCACACCTCCAGGCTTTGGGGGTTTGGGGGACAGTCCACAAGGATCTTTATTCCTCTAAGGTCTTATGAGATCTGAATGTGGGCAAACAGCTGATTCTTGACCCAAGGAGAGCAGAAAGATTTTTGCAATCTCTCCCAACCCCCTTACCATCTATGAACTGAGAGCTCTGTATGTGCTGACTCCCTTGCAGGCTCTCACGCTGATCTGAGACTGAAGCTCCTATCTCCACTCACTCTGGTGTGAAAGAGTTCTCTCATCACCCCTTCCAGCTGATTAAACCTCCCCCTCTGCCACAGGCCCCAGTGTCCAGCTGCACTGTCTGTGGCTGTGCTGTGGCTTTTTCCTATCCCCTGTTGCGGTGGAACAGGTCTGTCCTGGAGATCTTCTAAATTGTCTTGGACTAGTAAATTGTATTTCTGTGGGTTCTGATGCTCTAGGTTTTAGCTAGTCATAATTTGATGACTTTTGGAGTTTTTTGGGAAATGAGTTTCCAGGAATTCCTGCCTTCATTGCTGCTATCTTTACTTCCTACAGATGAATTTTGTTATGATTTTTTTCTAACTTGGTAAAGTAATTATTTGGTAGTTTGATTAGGTATTGGTTTAACCAGACTAGCCCTTACAGGATTAATTGAAAAGAATGGAGTGTTATAGTTCTCATTGATCTTGCAGATCAGAATGACCACAGATCTTGGAGTATCTCTCTATTTAAAATGCCCCAAGTTGCTACAAGAAGGAGAGATCAAGATTTTTTAATTCATGGAAAAAACAAAAACAAACAAACAAAAAGGCATGGATCATCTTCTGTAAACCTTAGGTCTAAAAAAGGAATTTCAGAATAGAGAGTTTTTTTTGACAATTAAAACTTCAAAGGGAGACTTTTCAAATGAATTATAAGGGAAGAAAGACTAAAAAGAGTTGAAGAGTTAGAGAAGTACAGGAAACTAGTTAAGACTACTTTTTCTATGAATTTAGTAGAGAAAAGCAGGATAGAGAAAAGTTAACAACTTGATAGGGTAGTAAATAGGCTTAGTGAAGACTTTTTAAGCATCAGAGAGTATTGTAATGTTTGAAGGAAATAGATAAGGGACTAATAAAGAAATTAAATAGGAACTTCTCCAGATTAAAAATGAAAGGGGAGAAAGGTTAATGAGAGCAATCTGTTGGAAAAGAGGGAAGGAAATGGGTTGAAGGGTACATATAGAAAGATTGACTTTGACAACTAGAAGGGATACCTAGAGAATAGAGGATGATGGTAAGGGATTTTGAGAAGAGAAAAAGAGGAGAAGGGGGAGTTTGTGGCTAAAGGTCTCAGGATAGCATGGCAGTACTACCATGATAGCTAGCATGCATACCTTTGCTTAAAGAGTGAACTGAGAGGCAGAAAGAAAAGGTTTGGAATATATCAGTAAAGAATAAGATGGAAAATAAATTAAGGAGAAATAAAATAGATTGAATTGCTGTGATGAAAGTACATTTGACATTAAATAACATAAGTTTTCATTGTACATTGTCAACTTGGTTGCATAACTTCTATTTCTACACAGTGATATGTTAGTAGGAAGAAAGGATGGGAAATTATTCTTAAGTATTAATCACTTTGAAACAATGGCAAAATCACACAGACTCAGAATTGCAAGAAGTAGCCATCTAGTCCCATTCAAAACTAAAAAAAATAAAATTTCCATCTACAAAATATTCAATATGTGGTCTCTTTGTTCAGAGATGTCAAAGGAATACTTTCCTGGAGCAGTCCATCCTGTTTTTGGACAGTTCTAATTCTTAAGAAGTGGCTTTCCACCCCTTCCCTATCTCAAAACAACAAAATTAAATTTATCTCTGAAACTTTCATTCATTGTGTTGAAGGAGAAATATTAGAGAAATATCTGTATAGACTTTCCTGTAATATTAAGGAACTATTATCTGTGTTTGTCTGATATTCTATAACCCTCTGACTCCTTCTCCTTTGTTCAGTTTAACCCTATTCTTCTATTCACCAAGATAATAGAAAGCATTTTCAGCCCCTTTCCCCTATCCCTCTTCTACCTTCCTGGATCTTAGCCTCTCAAGATAGATGCCTGACTCCAGTCATATCCAGGTGGGTCATTCCTTCGCCTCCTCCCCCAAATTCCTCCCTGCACAGGAGGTGAGTTAAACTCCCTATAAAGGTTTAGCCAACCTTTTACTCCATGCTGGATCCCCCTGGGTCTAAGCGCAGGTAGATCTCATGGTTGTTTCCTTTCCCTTTCCTTTTTTCCTTTCATAAATGTCTTTACCATTAGCCTTTATGAACTTTCAATAACTTGTGAATACTTTATAGTAGTCTGTGGACCTTTGGTGCAACCTGTTTATTAAAATGTTCTTTACTTCCCTGAGTTAGAGTTGATAAATTCTTCCCAAAATGAACCCTTAGGAAGGGGCTTAAAAATCCTCTTCCCCTGAAGTCCAATTCTTCCCATCTTCAATTCTACCTTGTTCTGTGTCAGGAATGACTCATACTGTTCCAATAAATTAATTACCTTGAATTTGGGGATGGGGTGGGAGAGAGGGATGAGATAGTCCCATATCACAAAACATTTAACAAATGTATTAAAGCTACTAATGTGGAAAAACTATTGGGAAATCTATACCACATTTATATGTGCAATAATATGTTAGATGCTTGTTTTGTTATTTCAGGAGGGGTTGGCAGGGTTGGTCTGAAAATCTGAGTGAAGAGAAAAAAAAATTAGAAAAGGAATGGATAAATAAAAGAAAAAACTGGAAAAGTTTTTTTTGTCCAAAATGTTCAATATCCCCCAAGGAAGAATATACTGTTACACAAGTGATGAAAATTCCTCATTCAAGGCAATGGTTCAAAATTCATAAAATCCATTCTAATCACCTTTCCAAAATAGTCTCCTAGCAAGCAATAGTATCAAAAATATTAGAATAGTAAAAGCTGGGCAGCTTTGGATTATTCAGCTGGGAAATCAAAGCAAGTAATATCCATAACAACCAAAACTTCAAAGAATTTTTTCCTATGTAGGTTAAAAAAACTGTTTATCTAAAAAATATAGTGGAAATCAAGGTCAGTCCTGTAAAATGAGGTTCAATTCAAACAACATATGGTAATAAATCCAGGATAAAATATTGAAATTCTTTTTTATTTATAACTTCAAAAATAGCATTTAACTGGCTAAGGAAGTTGGAGAATGTCCAAATTGTGAAAAAGAAAATTAGATCTGTTAGAATATAAGCACATCTTGAAAGTTAATGAAAAAGACTGTCACCAAGGAAGAAATCTGAAGAATTACCAAAAGGCAGAAAGGACCCAGCTTCCTTAGAATTAGAAGGAATGCTGAACTCATAAAAGAAATATTCTGAAAATCCTGGCAAGGAAAATAACAACTAAAAAGAATAAGAGCTCAAGAGAACCTGTGAGAAAAACATTTTTCAAATGCTTATTTAAACACTACCAGGGCAGCAGGCTGGCACAGTTTATATGGTGCTGGAGTCTAAAAGACTCATTTTTGTGATTTCAAATTTAGCCACAGGCTCTTATTAGTGTGATCCTGAGTCAGTTACTTAACTATGTTTACCTTAGCTCCTATTGATCTGGAGAAGGAAATGGCAAATGACTCTAGCATCATTACAAAAAAAAATGGGAGTCACAAAGAGTCAGACATGACTGAAAAATTACTAAACCAAACTAATTTCTATATTAAGCACATTTATATATAAATTGCATATGTGTATATATACCTATATATTCACATACATGATATAGATATTCATGCATCTATGTACATATATCTATATATCTATATCTATCTATCTATCTATCTATCTATCTATCTATATATATATATATATATATATATATATATACACACAGAGAGCGAGAGAGAGAGAGAGAGACATATTGGGAGGCTAGGTGATGCAGTGAATAAGCACTGGTGTCTTGGAGTCAGGAGGATGGGAGTTCAAATGCATCTTCAAGACACTTGATGTTTACTTAAATGTGTGACCTTGGGCAAGGTATTTAACCCTGATTGCTTCACATTCAGGACCATCTCCAGTTTTCCTGATTCTTATTCTGGCCACTGAACCCAGGTGTCTCCAGTGGACAAAGTGAGACTGATAACTTATCAAACATCCCCTCACTCAAATCTGATTCATGTACTTGTTATGGCATCACCTTTCTGATGTCATGGTCTTTGAAAATAAAGGGAAAACATCATCATCATATATACCTATACATACACACATATGTTTCAAATTCCACAAGTCTTCCATTCCCCTCTCCTCTCCTCTCCTTCTCTTCCCTAACTTGTATTCATCTTCTTTTTCCTTTAAAATGTAAGCTCCTTAAGGGGAGGATTGTATATTTTTTCCCTATTTGTCAAAGGGTCGAGCATTTTGTACAGCCTTTGAATCATAGTAATGGTTTAAAAAATGCTTCTTCTTATTATTATAAAATAGTCTACTTTAACCAATGAATGGAAATAACAAATAAAAGACTATTCCCTTCTGTGCTTCCTCAAGAATTGTTATGATGTTTGTCTTTCATTCTGTCAAGGAGGTGATGCCATGACAAATAAATGAATTGGATTTGAGTGAAAAGGTGATGGCACCAGTCTCACTTTCTCCTCCAGGGTCATCTAGGTCCCATGGCCAGACATAATCAGAGAGAGACTGGAGTTGGTCCTGGATGCGAGGCAATCAAGGTTAAGTGACTTACCCAAGAATATATTGCTAGTAAGTGGCAAATGTCTGTGGTTGGATTTGAACTCCTGTCCTCCTGACTCCAAGGCCAGGGTTCTGTCCACTGTGCTGCCTAAGAGTTGTTATCAGAAGATTGGAAAATAGTTTATTACTGGCCAAATGTCCCAAATTAACATCCAAATTTCCCCAATGATCTTAGATTTTTTTTATTTTAAATACATCTGTATACAGACAAAAGGGTATTGTAGAAACAAAGCCAGGAGCTGGTGTAATTGACCTGCTTGATCTCCATTTGGATTTTTAACATCAATGTAACAATGATCCGTCACTTCCCTATTCCATAAGTTGAGAAAGAAACTCTTATCAGCATCGAATTTTGCAGGTGGATGAGCTATCTGTTGTCTTAACTCTGAACCTTGAGTCACTGAATGGGCTTGACAAACTGAAAACTGGGAAAGACTTTTATTTAAAAAGGACAGGGTTACCCACTACATCTTCAGTCATCTCCAGTGATCTTGACTTTGTTTTGTCACTGGACTCTGGAAAAGAAAGTGAGATTGATGACTTTGAACAGCTCTGTCTCATTTATATCCAATTCACTTGCAAATCAAGAAAACACTCTGATCATTGGTCCTCTTTGAGAACATAGGACAAATAACAATAAATACTGAAATTGATATTGAAAATATAGGGTAGTGGCCCAGAAGAAGCCACACAATACTTCGCGGATGACTTTTGGGTTAAACATAAAAAGGCTAGTTATTAATTCACATAATTTGCTACAATTTAAAGAGCAATAATTCCCTAAGGAATAGAGAACATGACTGAAACACACAATTTGATGTTAGTCAATGACCAAGATCACTATCTTACTTAATGTTTGTCACAGAATCAATATGTTCTGAGCTGAGATAACCTGAGAAAGTATTTGGCAATATTTTGGAGATAATTACATCTACTTTGAGCTGTCTCTTTTGCTGTTTTCCTTTAAGGTAGCTCCAGTTACAGATGAATCAGAAGTGAGGGGGAAGGGGGGGTCACAAAAATAAAAAATTAAGCTGATTCAATTATGCCTAGAACTTGAAATAGACCCCATCTTGTCATTCATGACTTATTAATGTGACCATTATTCATGCAGTATTTAATTTCACATGATTACTAATCAATAACTTTAAATGAGAAAAGGAGTCCAGTTTTAGCATTAGTAAGGTATAGTAAGAAAGAGCAAAGGGGTTGCAGTCAGCATCAGATTTCATGATGGAAGCCCTAAATGATTTAACCTTTGTGAATTTTGGTTACCTCATTCTGTGCTATTTTTCATCTGACACAGTTTGACAAACAAAGAAATACACATTGGGAATTTTGTCAGAAGTCAAATATTTGTAGATGTTTAGACCTTGAAAACAGAACAGAGCATAAAGAGCATGGCTCAGCATGATCAAAGCCATGCTTTATTTTCATGTCTCTTGCTAAAGGATGTTTCACAATCCATTCCAGGTCCTAACTTTTTTCAGCAGTAAGCAGAATAAAAATCAGTAGTCAGTTGAGGCTACTGCTCTGAGGATGCTATATTTCAACCTTAATTTGGTATCAAGTTTTACTCATTATTGTATAGTAAACTAGTATGTGTGATTAAATGTTGTATTTTCCTCATGTTCCTTAAATTTTAAGGGATGCCTTGCCCCTTGTGGTGAAGAACATATTTTGTAAATACATTTTTTTTGGTAAAGATGAGTTGTTAGTATTCTACAACTGATGTTAGTCATGTTAACTGGGGTGTGTGTGGGGGGATGTTACATCAGAAGCCAACTTAAGTAAAATACAATCTACACAAATAAAATAAAAAAGTCTTCTACAGAGCAACAAAGACTTATAATTTGATTTCCTTACTTATATTAACTCTAAAGTGCTTTTCCCTTCTGAATTGTATATGTTTCATAGCCAAGTTTGTTGATTCTTTTAAATGTCATTCTTAATGCCTCTTTTGCTCATTACTTCACCCAACAAGGAAGAAGCCATTGGTAAAAATGAAATAGTACATAATGGATCTGGACTACATTACACAAGATCAATTATTCTCTAAGTAGACATTGGACTATAGTTCTTAGCAAAGTTCACTTAAAAGTGAAGCTATTTCAACATTTTTGCTACGATTAGTAGGATCCCAAAACATCCTTGATCCATAAAAGTTAATATTCTTGGTGTTTTTCCCTAGCATTTTCATTGGTGGTAGTATCTTATAGCTTTTCTTCTGAACAATATGGAATTTATTTATTTATTTATTTATTTATTTATTTATCTATTTATTTATTTATTTATTTATTTTTGCCTTAGAGATGCCATTGCTATAGTTTTATTTTTCATAGCATACTTCTTTGGTTATGAATCTACACCAGGTTGCATAAAAGAGTTAGCCTGGAACTGCATTCTGGAGGATGTTGCAAATGCAATTACTTAGACAAAGTAATACTCTCCAAGATCCATTGTCTCACACCTGATACCCACTGGCCCTAAATGCAAGGGCATAATCTGGTTAGATTGTACTGATTAGTGAAAGAGAGCAAAGATAGCTTCTTACTAAATATAACTAAGCAGGAAAGATACACATATATAATTCTTAAGAAATCTTTAAGTAACAGCCACAGCTTTCAGGTATGAAATGTTCATAAATTCCAAAGAGCTATCCTCCTTTCTTGATATAAAGGTTTATAGATCATTCCCCACCCACTCTCAAAGTGGGTCTATTTCCAATCTGGATCTCTATAAATAATTTTTTTTTTCATGAGCCCTTAATGTAATACTTTTGCCTCCTGTTGACTTATGCCCTCAGAATTCAATGTCTGGCTAGAATAAATAAGACCTAAGACATCCACTATGGCAAAATCTTAATTTCACTCAATTTGGAAGTAGGTCCTTTTAGAATAGCATATCTTTTCTCTCTTCCTTAAAATATAAGTGATGTGGTTCTAGATACAAAAGTGCACAGATAGACAGATGCCAGTCCTATATATTCATGGAATCACTGCATCCAAACTACATTGCTAGAAACCCACACCTAAACATTAGGCCCTGCATAACAGACAAATTTGAAAGTTTCTACCATTATTCATTGTAGCTTTCTTGCATATTCCTTTAAACTACAAGTACCGCAAAAGGGGTATCATATTAAACTACTGATTTTCTTAAGGTTTTTTAAGAAATTAGAAAAATAATCACCTTATGTGTCTCAGAATTACAAAGTACAAAATCTCAGAGCTGGAAGGGCTCTCAGAGGAGACAAAGTCCTATCCAAAACTGATTGAGAATCGTCCTTGATAGCATCTGCTTGATGACTTGCAGTGCTTCCTTGAGGTAGTTCATTTTTCTTTTGGATAACTCTAATTATTAATAAGTTTTCATTGTTTGAAAGAGGTTGAAGCTGAAGTTGTTGGTTTAGCAGAATCGTTATCTGCTCCTTTCTGGTCCCATTCCAATCTATTACACAGGATTTTCAGCATCATCCATTTTTTAAATCAGGAAACTGAGAACAGAGGTTAAGTCACATGCTCAAGGTCACACAGGATTCAAACACAGATCTTCCTGATTCTAAGTTTTGCACTCTGAGCCATGTATCACCTAGTTGCTTATTTGTCTTCAGGGAATTGTTCAAATAGTATAGCAATAAGATAAAATAAAAATGCTGCTTCATCACTCTAACAAAATACATCGTTTTAGTATCTTAAATATCAACCACCTGAGAGAGTATATTAAAAGTTAAAAACTGTTATTTCAAGCTATTTCAATGTTTGTGTTCAAGTCTTATTTTTCTTTTTTTGTTTATTTATTTTATAGTATTACAATAATCTTGCTGTGAGAGTAATCATAGACCCCCCCACCCAACCCCCCCCCAAAAAAAAGATGAGAAATATCAAGAATAGTGAGAGAGAGGAAAAATGTATTTCAGTCTATTTTCAGATTCCAACAGCTCTGTCTCTGGGATGAGTTGCATTCCCCATCATGGCCACCCAAGAAATTGCTTCAATATTTTTCCCACAGTTGCTATCACTAGCTATATTTCCCTCCACTCTATTCCTCCCACTGTCATCTATTCCATTTTCCCTCTCTCCTTTCATCCTGTCCCTCTTCAGAAGTGTGTTGTATGTGAGAACCCTCTCCAATGGTCTTCCCTCTCTTCTATCAACTACTCCCAACTTCCCTCCTCCCATTTCCCCCTTATCCCATCCCTTTCTTCTCATTTTTCACTAGGGTAAGATTGATTTCTATACCCTATAAAGTGTGTATGATATTTCCTCTCTAAGCCATTTCTGATGAAAACAAAGGCTTACTCATTCCCCCCACCTTCCCCCATACCACTCCATTGTAAAATTTTTTTCTTGACTCTTTTATGGGAAATATCTTAGCACCTTCTTTTTCTCCTTTCCCTTCCTCCCAGTACTTTCCTTTAGCACTCATTGCTTCCATCTTTTTAATATATTATACCATTATATTTAGCTCCTTCTTGTACCTTGTCTATATATGCTACTTCTAGCTGCTCTTATAAATGAGAAAACTCATATGAGTTATCAATATCTTCTTCCCATGCAGGAATACAAACAGTTCAATATCATTAAGTTCCTCGTAGTTAGTCCTTCTCATCCACCCTCTCTATGGTTCCCCCAAGTCCTGTACCTGGAGATCAAACTTTATGTTCAGCTCTGCTTGGTTCAATAGGAATTTTTGAAAGTCCCTGTTTAATTGAAAGTCCATTTTTTCCCATGAAAGAAGATGTTCAGTTTTGCTGGATAGTTGATTCTAGGTTATAAACAAAGATCTTTTGCCTTCTGGAAGATCATATTCCAAGACCTATGAGCTATTAATGTATGTTTCCAGATCCCATGCAGTCCTGACTATAGAGGCATGGTAACTGAATTATTTGATTCTGGAAGCTTTTAATATTTCCATTTTGGCTTGAAGTTTTGGCGTTTGGCTAAGCTATTCCTCAAAATTTTTCTTTTGGAATCTCTTTCAGAGGTTGACTGGTGGATTCTCTCAATTTCTATTCTACTCTTTGCTTCTAGGATTTCAGGGTAATTTTGGTGTATTATTTCTTGAAGAATGAAGACTAGGCTCTTTTCCTAGTCATGACTTTCAGGTAGCCCAATAATTTTTAAATTATCTCCTCTGGATCTGTATTCAAGGTCAGCTGTTTTTCCAATGAAATATTCATATTTTCTTCTAATTTGGGGGGAAAAGTATAGTTTCCTTTCTTCCTGAGTTCTCACAAAGTCATCAGCATCCTTTAGTTCCATTCTGCATTTGAAGGAGTTATTCTTTTAGAGAGCTTTTTTTATCTCTTTTTCCAGCTGGCCAGTTCTGCTTTTTAAGGCATTCTTCTCTTTTGCCCTTTGCCATTTGGCCTAAACTGGGTTTTAACATATTGTATTCTTCCATTTTGTTTTTTTTTTGTATTTCTTTTACCAAGTTGCTGACTTGCTTTTCATTATTTATCTGCATCACTCTCATTTCTCCTCCCAGTTTTTCCTCTACTTCTTTTCATTGCTTTTCAAAGTCTTTTCTGAGTTCATTCATAGACTAAGTCCATTTTATATTTCTCTTGGAGGTTGTGGATACAGAAGGTTTGATTTTGTCATCATTCTGGGTATGTATTTTTCTCCTCCATAGGTCCAAAGTAATTTTCTATGGTCAGATTCTTCTTTTTTCTGTTGTTTGTTCATTTTCTTAGCCTATGACTGAATTGCCACACTTCCAAGGCTTTGGATGGTTTGAGGGTCAACCCACAGGGACCTTATTTCCTCCAAGGTCTTATGAGAGGCTTTGATTGCTCTCTTGACTGTGTTCAGGAACTCCCCTCTGCCCTGGAGCTGTGAGGAGAGGTCCCTGCTTGACATTGGTGGTAAAGGGGCCCTGGATCTGAGTATGGGCAAACAGCTGAGTTCTGCCCCAGGGTGAACAGAGAGACCTCTGAATTCTTCCCCAACCCCCTTACCACCTGTGGGCTGATGTCTCTGGAGTGCTACATGGCTCTGCTGAATCCTGCTGAAGGTTCTCACTGCAGGGTTGCTCTGAGGCCAGTCCTCCTCTCCATACTCATTCTGTTCCTTCAAGCTGTCCTGATTAACCCTGGGCAAGTGGTCTGGAAGCCAAACTCTCTTCCATAGACCCAGGTGCCTGCCCTGGCTGTGTTGTGCTGTGGCTGCAGCTGAGCTGCAGCTTTTTCCAAACCCCAGTCCTGGTGGAACAGATCTTTTTTGTGGAACTTCTAAGTTTTCTTGGACTGGAAAATTGTATCACTCAGTCTTTCTGTGGGTTCTGCCCTTATAAATTTTGACTAGAGTCATAATTTGACAGCGTTTTGAGTCTTTTGAGGGAACAAGTTTCCGGCAATTCCTGCATTCACACTGCCATCTTGGCAGCATGAAAGGTGCATTTCGATATATTTTTATGTAAGGTGCTCCCGCTGATATGCTAGAGTTGATAAACTTTCATCTCAGAAAAAAGACAAATACTTCAAACCAGGATTTGATCTATTATTTTGCTGATTATCTGAAAAGTATATTGAAGACATTGATAGTTAAATATTAATAAAGAAGATCAAACTTAGAAGTATTTAATGGATATATTTTTATTTTAATAAAGATCATTGTTAAAACTTTATCAGCACATTCATGTATAGTCTTTTTAAGATACTGCCATTTTATATGGAATTATTGTTGTTTAGTTTATTACTCAGAGTTCTAAGTTAGTGATTTACTCAGAGTTCTACTTCTTTTGTTGAGGTTTGAATATAATAAGTTAAAGGAGTGGAGAGATAAAGACATCAAAATTTTTATGTCTTTGGACAAATGCAGATTAAAATAAATAAATACAAAAGCATTTATTAAGCCTTGATTATGTTCAAAGTATTTTTATAAACACTGGAAACCTAAACAATATAAACAAACAGAAAATAAAAATACAAAAAAATCAGACCTATTCTCAAGAAATTTGCTTTCTAGCAGTGGTTCTGTGTTGTTGCATATCCCAGGAAAGGACAGTAAACAATTAGGAAAATTTTATTTAAAATATAGACCTGTGTGATTGCAAGTCACATGACTTCTCATTTTCCCATTTATCTCTATGAGTTCTAACAAATTAATGATCATCAACATCAATGAAAGAAGCTTGTAAGCCAGGAGCTCCCAAAACCAAAAGGATCATACATAGAAACAAAATTAATAAATTAATCAACCAATAGCAATAAAGGAGAGAAATGAAATATCATATTCTATCATGGAATTATTTAGTTAGACTATTATAGATCAAGTACAAAATCATAGTACATTTGACCCAAATTCTTTGCCTCTGAAAGACATCTGGTAGATATATAAAATTTTGCAAAATTGTATCTTAGATGCATCTGTTTTTCTAACTCACTCTAAAAGCAACAAGACTTTTCCAACTAACTTGCAGTTAGACTATGACCTCCTATATGCCTTTCCTTCTTCTTTATGAAGCATTTTTAATATATACCAAGTATTAAATGATAAATGTATGGTATAATTGATGATGCTTTATCATTCATTCCTTTAAATCAATCAAGTAAAATACATATTAAGCCCCTATTAGGAATTAATCAGTGGACTCAACCAGGAAAATAAAAAATAAAATAAAAGTTTCTTTGACCTCAAGGAGTTTGCACCTTAGCAATATTGCAGAATTATGCACATTTGTTATATCAGTTTAAAATAGACAAGAGAGTCCATATGGACATTTTTTAGCTAATACTTTCCAAAGAGCCTAAGAGGTTGTTTAATTCAATGTCATTATTCTACAGATAAGAAAACTGATGTCTAGGGAGGGTGAGGGATGTGTCCAAGGACATATATAGTTTATAGCAGGTTCTGTTTGAGAGAAAGAGAGTGAGAGAGTTGTGTTTGTGTGTGTGTGTGTGTGTGTGTGTGTTCTCCATATATGATTAACGTTTTCTAAAACTCAACTTTAACATCCATACATTAGAAACTTTCTTTTGAAGTAACATCTTAATTTTAAGTAGATAATGACTATTTCTACTATGCTTGGCACATACATTTAGAAGAAATAAAGGTCATTCAATTACCAGAGGCTAAAACTTTGATCAGCATTAAATTTAAAATATGATTTTATTCACACATTTCAATTTCTCCAGTGATTTCAACATTGGAAAAATTTAGACCCAACACTCTTGGGATTTCCCCACAAATGCAAAAGAAAGGCATTATGTATGAAATTGAAGGGTGCTTTGAAAAGTAAAGACATTAATTCACTAGAGGCAGGAGGGAAATCACTGTAATAGTTGGTCCTTATTTCACTTGCTTACTATCTCACTTTTTTCCTTTCTTTTTCCCCTCCCATTCTGCCAAAAAAATTAAAGATCTTGACAACTATCTCTTATTAAACATTCAAAAAAAGGATTAAATTTCAAACATTCATCTTTGGATTGACAATGAATAATGAAAAATGAAGCAAAATAAAAGCCAATAAACTCCTAGGTTACATTTATAGCTCCATAATAGGTAGGCACAAACAGCATTTATTTCTTTTAAACTTGTATGAGAAATAAAGCAGTTGTACATAGTAGATAACCATGGAGTTGTGTTAAATTAGATCTTCAATTAGTGGATAAGACAAAATCTCTCTGAGTTTTAGGTTTCTACTCTGGAAAATTTTTTCACAGCTCTCCATTCTGCACTCATCTCTTCATATTTTTCTCCACCATGCTGCAGAAGCCTCTTCACCAAATTAATTTCATGAAAGAATATTTCACACTAATAATTGTCGTGCTTCTGCAACCACTTCCTCTGTTTGGCTGATTACTTCAAAAAGCATCTTTTTAAAGAGTACACTCAGGTCTAACATACCTTCAGTCCTCTCCTGGAAGTACTCTTGACTCACCATGTTTCTTTCTCTACCATGTTGCTTCATTGGTATCCCATCCCTTTTCAGCTTCTTTATTTGTATTGTCTTCCATAGTTTGAATGGAAGATCTGTGTGGGCAGAGTCTGTCTTTCTGCTTATGTTCATATCCCACTGTTTTCCTTCTTCATCTGATATATATGAAGAAGTTGAACTAGATGATCTCCATTGCACATTGTAGGTGCTAAATAAATTCTTATTGATTAATTAATGAATGTATTTTGATTGGGAATCTGCAGAATTGTATATAGACACTAGCCAACTTTGCAGTCAGATAAGTCGTGCCAAATGTGTTATGGTCTTTATTGCATAGTAAAGCTGTATAAACTGAACTTTCCTATGCCCCCCTTCCTTTTTTCCCATGAATATGCACATGTACATTTTTGAGTTATAAACTTCCACTCCATCTTCCCACCCCCCTCTCCTTAGCAGTGAACACTCAGGTTAGCATTGTATATGGATATTTTGATATATATGTTTACCTCCTTCCTCCTACCTCCTTAATTGTGTTTTAACTGCTTTGTCAAATTTTTGATTTATAAAAATTCCTCCACTGATGTAGGTAGACAGTACATCTACAAGTTAACATTATAAGATCATTGTGAATGCTCCTCTGGGTTGTGCCAGCATACTCATTCCATGCTGTGGACTTGTATGTAGGGTCATTTTCATTTCTTTCTTTCTTTTATTTCTTCTTTCTTTCCTTTCTTGGTTTTTGCAAGGCAATGGGGTTAAATGACTTGCCAAAGGTCATACAGCTAAAAAGTATCAAATATCTAGGTTTCTGGGGAAATCTCAAGAGTGTTGGGTCTAAATTTTTCCAGTGTTGAAATCACTGAAGAAATTTAAATGTGTGAATAAAATCATATTTTAAATTTAATGCTGATCAAGTGTCTAGATTTGACCTCATCTTCCTGACTCCAGGGTTGAAACTCTATCTACTTTACCACCTCTTTGTCCCCTGTAGTGTTATTTTCAAAAAAATGCTCCCAGACAACCAAAATATGGTTTTAAGGCTCTCAAAACATGGATGGTAGAGCAAGGCAAAAGTGTTGCTCTCTGCTCTACAGAGTAGAATTAGTTTGGCCATTACTGGAGTAATTTCCCTTTGTTGCTGTGCTTGAAACTAAGAAAATGGAGCAGAGCATTATTTATACTTCTTAGGGTGTTTGGGGGACAACCCAATATCAGTTGTTTTCAGTTTCATTTTTTCTATTTCCTTTGACTTACATGAGTGCTCCCCCTCTCTCTTCAATTAAGCTTCCTTTTAACTGTTTTAGTGATTTGGGTTCTTAACTTTGACAATTCAGTTTGGTGATCTGAAACCCTTCTATATTTTCATGACTTTTCCCTGAATCATAAGAAGTACTCCAAATTAGATTATCCACACTATTTTTCCATGTTAGCATCAGGTAATTTGTACTCTCTCCAGCAATAGAACAATACAAAATTAATGATTAAACTCAGTGAGTCCTCCAGTAATATTGGCACTGCAGGGAGGAGAGAGTGGGGAGTTTAGCCTCTACCTGTAAAGTTTTGGCTTCATTGGGAGATGGCAGAAAGTCATCTGTCATCTTTCTTGAAAAAGCATTTCCCCTTCCCATATCCCAAATACAGAACATGATGATTAAGAATAAACATCATGGATTTGCTTAAAAATCCCTTTCATGCTTCTGGCCTTTTAGTAGATCTAAGTTCATAAGGGAGGAAAATAAAACAGAAGCAACCAGTCATTTCTGCCTTTCATCAAACTATTTATAGGTAACTCATATGAGTCAAGCCCATTTCCCCACTTAATGGACTGTTAAACATCAATATTGAAAGGAAGGATATATCTTTTATACCTCTTATCACAGCAATTCTATTTTCTATTGTAGCATCACAAACCAATTATATTCTCCACATTCAATGCTTATTAAGCCTTTCCTCATACTTTGTGATATTCAAGGAACCCCACATATTTTAGAAAGATTTTTTTTTATTTTGAGTTTTTACAATTTTTGCTCTAGTCTTGCTTCCCTCCCCCCCCCCCGCCACAGAAGGCAGTCTGTTAGTCTTTACATTGTTTCCATGGTATACATTGATCTAAGTTGAATGTGATGAGAGAGAAATGATATCCTTAAGGAAGAAACACAATAAAATATAGCAAAATTGCATAAGATAATGGGTTTTTTTTCTAAATTAAAAGTAATAGTCTTTGATCTTTATTCAAACTCCACAATTCTTTCTCTGGGTACAGATGGTATTCTCCATCGCAGTTCCTCCAAATTGTCCCTGATTGTTGCACTGATGGAATGAACAAATCCATCAAGTTTGGTTATCACCCCTATGTTGCTGTTAGAATGCACAATGTTTTTTCTGGTTCTGCTCATCTCACTTAGCATCATTTCATGCAAATCTTTCCATGCTTAACTGAATTTCCATCTCTCCTGGTTTCTTGAAAAAAATAGCATTCCATCACATACATACATATACCACAGTTCATTATGGCATTCCCCAACTGAAGGACATTCATTTAATTTCTAATTCTTTGCCACCACAAACAGGACTGCTATGAATATTTTTTCTACAAGTGATGTTTTTACCCTTTTTCATAATCTATTCAGGGAATAGACCCAGTAGTGGTATTACTGGATCATAGCATATGCACATTTTTGTTGCCCTTTGGGTGTAATTCTAAGTTGCTCTCCAGAAAGGTTGGATGAGTTCACAGCTCCACCAACAATATATTGGTGTCCCAGATTTCCCTACATCCCTGCCAACATTGATCATTGCAAATTTCTGGTCATGTTGAGCAATCTGAGAGGTGTGAGGCAGCACCTCAGAGATGTTTTTATTTGTTTTTCTCTAATGTTTTATAGCAATTTTCATATGACTATGGATTGCTTTGAATTCCTCATTATTGCCTTTGCATATCCTTTGATCATTTGTCAATTGGGGAATGGCTTGGTTTTTTTGAAAATTTGACTCAATTCTCTGTATATTTTAGAAATGAATCATTTGTCAGAAATACTAGTTGTAAAAATTGCTTCCCAATTTACTACATTTCTTTTGATTTCGGTTATAATGCCTTTTTCTGTGCAAAAGCTTTTTAATTTAATGTAATCAAAATTTTCTAGTTTGTTTTAATGATGTTCTCCATATCTTCCTTGGTCATAAACTGCTTCACTTTCCATAGATCTGACAGGTAAACTACTCCTTGATCTTCTAGTTTGCTTATAATAATGTTTTATGTCTAATTCCTGTATCCCTTTTGATATTATCTCAGTATATGGTGTGAGATGTTGGTCTAATCTAAGTTTCTTTCATACTAGCTTCCAATTTTCCCAACAGTTTTTATCAAAGAGAAAGTTTATACCAATAGCTGGACTCTTTGTGTTTATCAAACAATAGATTCCTATAATCATTTCCTGTTATTGCACCTACTCTATTCCACTGATTTCTGAGATAGAGTTGTCTAGGTATTTAATTTCCTTTTCATTTCATCTGGGTAACTTATATTTTTGTAAATATTCATCCATTTCACTTAGATTGTCAAATTTATTGGCATAGAGTTGGGCAAAATAATTCCCAAATTATTAGTTTAATTTCCCTCTCATTGGTGGTAAGTTCACCTTTTTCCTTTATGATACTAGCAATGTGGTTTTCTTCTTTTTTTAATCAAATTGATCAGAGTTTATCAATTTTATTGTTTATTTTTCATATAACCAACCCTTGGTTTAATTAATTCAATAGTTTTCTTGCTTTCAATTTTATTAATTTTTCCTTGAATTTTTAGAATTTCTAATTTGGTATTTAATTTAGTGTTTTATTCTTGAATTTTTTAGTTGCATATTTAGTTCATTGCTCTTTCTCTAATTTATTCATATAATCATTTAAAGATATAATATATCCCCTGACAGCCACCTTGAGTGAATTCCTTAGATTTTGGTACGTTGTTTCATTATTGTCATTATCTAGGATGAAATAATTAATTCATCCTATAATTTGCTGTTTGATCCATTCATTCTTTAAAATGAGGTTATTTAATTTCCAATTAGTTTTGGGTCTATTTCTCCCTGACACAATATTGTATATAATTTTTATTGAATTATGATCTGAGAAAGATAGATTCACTATTTCTGTCTTTCTGCAATTGACCATTAGGTTTTTATGCCCTAATAAAAACCTAAGGCTTTAGGTCAATTTTTTGTGTAAGTGCTATGTGCTGCAGAAAGAAAAAAGTATATATATACTTTTTAATTCTCATTCAATTTCCTCCATAAGTCTATTATATCTAGGTTTTTTAACAATCTATTTACATCTTTAACTTCTTTCTAGTTTATCTTATGATTAGCTTTATATAAATCTGAGAGAGGGAAGTTGAGGTCTCCCACTAGTAGAGTTTTGCTGTCTATGTCTTCCTGTGGTTCTTTCAATTTATCCTCTAAGAATTTGGATGCTATACCATTGGGTGGATACATATTTAGTATTGAAATTACTTTAATGTCTATGGTACCTTTTAGGAGGATGTAGTTTCCTTCCTTTTCACTTTTAAAAATATCTATTTTTGCAGCTGCTTTGTCTGAGATATGGATTGCTACCCCTGCTTTTTTTCACTTCAGCTGAAGAAAAATATATTTTGCTCCAACCTTTTAACTTTACTCTATATGTATCTCTCTTCTTCAAATGATTTTCTTGCAAGCAGCATCTTGTAGGATTCTTGTTTTTAATCCACTCTGATTTTTGTTTACATTTTAAAGGAGAGTTCATCCCATTCACATTTAAAGTTATAATTACTAACTCTTTTTTGCCCTCCATGCTATCTTCCCTCTTTGTATTTTTCCTCTTTTTTCCTTTATCCATTTTCCCCAATATCTTGTTTCTGAAAATTGCCCCCTTCAGTGTGTTTACCCTCCTATACCATTCCTCTCCCCTTTTTTCCCCTTTCCCTTTTCCTCCTTCTTCTTTCCCTTCCTTCTGTTTGTACCCCTTTTCTCCTTTTAATACTTGGAAGGTAATATAAGTTTCTTAACTTAACTGAGTGTGTAAGTTAACTTTAAGCCAAGTCTGATGAGAGGAAGATTCAGGTGGTTCTCACTTCCTCCCTTCTTCCTCTCTATTACAATAGGTCTTTTGTACCTCCTAATGTAATGAAATCTACCACATTCTATCTCCTCTATCCTCCTATCTCCTTACTGTCCCCCATTTTTAAGTAGGCACTGTATTTAAATCATTCTATCAGAGTCACAAAAAAAGTCATAAGACCTTGCCTTGGGGAGGGGCTGGTTCACAGAAGTTTAGTATTCAGATCCTTAGAGGCTTTACTCACTGGATTTAGTAATGCCAAATGGAATAGCCAGTAGGCTGTGTTGGTTGCTTTCACTGGAGTGTCTGTGACCTTGATTTGAGGCCCTCTCCCTTGGCCTGGAGGAGGTGGTTGAAGCTGCTGAATACTTTTTCCTTTAAACAATGGTGAACTTTGCCTTAGGGAAAGGTAATTACTCTCCCAATTCACAGTTGAGGGAACTCTGCTGCTTACACATGAGCCTGGGGCTGAGGTGGGCTGTAATTATGTTTGTTCTGGCAAGAGACTTCAGTTGAAATGAAGGTATGGACTCAAAGCCCCTCTAGGCCAGAGGAGCCCAGGGATCCAAGTCTACAACTTTCCAGTCTGGAACTCACCCTCCAGCCCTGCCAATAAGGTGCAGACTGCCAGTACCACAACCAAAGCTTCTGCTCCGCAGTTGACTCATGCCTCTGCAACTGATCAGGGTAGTCAAGTTCTCAGGCTCTCAGGCTTTCACCCTGACCTGTGTTCCCACAGGAGTCTGCTTTCTGTGCCTGGCTCACCCAGGATCCCAGAAGTTAAACCTTGAGGTAGATGTTCCTCTCCTAGCTTCTTTTTCTGTGTTTTATTGATTGGATTTCTGTTAATAGGTTTGTTTCATATTATATATGAGGGAGGATCAGGAGACTTTAGCATAGTACCTGTCTTCTCTCTGCCATCTTGGCCAGAAGTCAAAAAAGCAGAACCACACATATTGAAACATGTCATATTCTGTAAATGTTCATTTATCCATTTGTTTCACTTACTGTATATATGTATATGTATATGTATGTGTGTATGTGTATGTGTATATGTATATGTGTATGCGTATATGTATATGATGTATATGCATATGCATATGCATATGTATATGTATATGTATGTGTATGTGTATATGTATATGTATATGTATATGTATATGTATGTGTATGTGTATATGTATATGTATATGTATATGTATATGTATATGTATATGTATATGTATATGTATATGTATGTATGGTAGATTTGTCCTAGCTTCAGTTCTATTTTACAATAATTAAAAGAAATGGAAATGCCACTAGCAGTATTTAAACCTGGAAACTCAACTAAGAAATTCAGACTCATGTGATCAAGGAGAAATCAATCCTGCAACAGACCTGGAAATAATATAGGGCATGACATGTGGGATACTCAGTAATAACAAAAATAATAAAACACCAGCTAAGGTGGGAACTTAAATACTTTCTCATCATAGTTGAGCTTCCTTCTCCCTAACCTGCCTCATGCTATTCCTTATCCCAATGACAGCATCTCCAGAGGTAATCTTAAGGCTTCTATATATCTCCCTAATTTGGATAGATTATCAGAATTCCTAGTTATGAAAATGCTTATTAATCCAGCTCATTAAATGTTGATAATAGTATTAAAATAATTTAATAAAAATAGCTAGTATTTATATATTGCTTTAAGTTTTGCAAAGTATTTTAAAATATTTTCTCATTCTGTTTCACACTAACCCAGAGTAAGTAGAATCTGTTATTATCCCCATTTTGTAGATGAGAAACTGAGGCAAAAGGTTATACAACTAGTAAATGTCTAAAGTATGGTCAAATATTAACTCAGGTCTTTTTTTTTATTTTTGCAAGGCAATGAGGTCACACAGCTAAGTATGTATTAAGTGTTTGTGACTTGATTTGAACTCAGGTCTTCCTGACTACAGGGTTGGTGCTTTATTCACTGTGCCACCTAGCTGCCCTTTAATTGAAGTCTTCTTGACATCAGGTCAAACATACTATCTGCAAAGTCATTTAACTGTCTAGTCCCAAAAACAAGTTATTGGAGAAAAAAACAAAACAAAACAAAGAAAAAAAAACATTAATATCAAGATATTACTGTTTTATAGAAGGAAAAATCACTAGACTAGACCAAGAGACTTTGTACTGGATTATTAACTAGGGTAGAGTCACTAGGGCTTTGCCACATGGCATCCATCAGTGATCCTCTGGTTCTATGCCATGGTTTCACTGTTTTCACTGTTTCTACAGTTTAAAGGAGATGGTCATCAATGTCTTCTTACTTATCCCACATCCTCTCTTCCTGTACCTCCTCTTTTGAGGTGGGCATCATCCATTGCAGTAGTGCACAACAGAATCTCTGAGAAAGTTTCTGTCTTGCCATGGTTTGATTGATCTGATGAAAAGTAGTTCACCAATTTACCATCCATTCAACATATCTTTGCAGTAGAGTTGAGATCCCAGATTTTTTTCTACATGTACTGTTTCCCTTGCATCAACTTCTGTAATTGTGTTTCTACAGTATTTCCCTCTCATTATCCAATCTACTTTCTTTGCCCCAGATGTCAGATTTCCTATTACTGGTCCATTGCATTATACTATTGATTCTATCATCAAATAGTTAGTAGTGCAACCTAATGCAAGAAATCTTTCTGGACTTCAGTTTTCTTTATCCTGAGACCAAACTGGTCTGTGGACTAATAGTTCATAATGATAGCTCATTTTCAAATAGTATTTCCAATTTACAAAATGAAGGCCTTTTAAGGAGTATGTTTAGTCACATTTAATCTTCAACAGAAACCCAAGGAAGGTGGTGGTATATGTATTACTATCACCATTTTAGGATTGGGCAATTGGAGACTCAGAGGACAGAGCATTTGATATAAAATTGAGAAGACCTGAGTCCAAAACCAGCATCAGACACTTACTAGCTTTGTGATATTGGACAAAGGTACTTTACCTCTGGCTGTCTCAGTTTACTCGCTTGTAAAATGAGGATAATCATAGTACCTATCTTATGGTTATAAGAATCAAATAAGGTAGTATTTGTCAAAATTCTTTTGCTCCATGTGTGATGTATAATAAATATATATAAATTACTTTCTCTAATTTTTATCTGAGAATCTGAAGATACTATAAATTGTTGAAAGTCACATGGCTGGCTATCTCATTATAGACCTAGGACTCAAAGCCAGATTCTCTAAAAAATTAATCGATTTTCAGCCGCTGCCGGCCCCCATGGCCCTGCCGCCTTGCAGCTCCGGGGCTGCCCTGTCGCGCCTGGCCGGCTGGGCCTCCTCGGCGGGCCTCATGCCCGGGCCACGGGCGCCACCGCCTCTCTGACTGCGCCCGGGCAGCGCGGGCCACCCCATGGCCGCGGGGGAGCCGGGGCCTGAGCCCACTGCCGATGGCGCCCTCTTGCAGGGACCTGTACTGGCTGTGCTCCTTCGTGGCGGGAGGTGTTGCAGGATGTTGTGCCAAAACCACCATTGCACCTTTGGCTCGAGTGAAGATACTATTACAGACACATAATGACCATTACAAACATTTAGGAGTCTTTTCTGCATTGTGTGCAGTCCCCAAAAAGGAAGGCTATCTTGGATTACATAAAGGAAATGGAGCAATGATGATTAGAATCTTTCCATATGGTGCAATTCAGTTTATGTCCTTTGATCATTATAAAAAGTTAATTACCACAAAACTTGGAATTTCTGGACACATACAACCGCTAATGGCTGGCTCCATGGCAGGTATGACAGCAGTCATCTGTACTTATGGACTTGACATGGTCAGAGTTCACTTGGCCTTCCAGGTGAAAGGAGAATACACATACACAGGAATTGTTCATGCATTCAAAACAATTTATGCAAAGGAGGGCGGCTTTCGGGGGTTTTACAGAGGATTGATGCCTACCATTGTAGGAATGGCTCCCTATGCAGGAGTTTCATTTTTTACTTTTGGTACCTTAAAGAGTGTTGGTCTCTCCCACGTTCCAACTCTGCTTGGAAGACCTTCATCAGATAATCCTAATGTCTTAGTTTTGAAAACTCATATAAACTTGCTTTGTGCTGGGGCAATAGCACAGACAATATCTTATCCACTTGATGTAACCCATCGTCGAATGCAACTAGGGACTGTTCTCCCAGATTCTGAAAAGTGCCTTACAATGTTGAAGACACTGAAGTATGTCTAGAGAAACCATGGAATTCGTGGAGGACTTTATCGTGGCCTGTCTCTTAACTACATTCGCTGTGTTCCCTCCCAGGCTATGGCATTCACATCCTATGAGCTCATGAAGCAGTTTTTGCACCTCAACTGAAGTCACATTTTTCCCTTTAGAAACTGTCCAGGGATCGATACATGTATATCTGTTATATAAATATACATAATGTTTTACTTTACTATTGGCAGTGTCTGGGAAGGAGTTGTGTGGATTAAGTGGAAAATTACATTGTCACTGCAAGTCCTGGCATTGGACTATTTGATTTTTTTTTTTAAAGCCAGAAACCAGAAGTGCTTCCTGTTGTTTTTTGATGCCATAATTTGTGGTTTTCTGATCTGAAACACCTCTTTAAGCCAACTCTGGAAGTTTTTTTAAGTTAATCAGTTTCATTAAAATAACTGAAAGGTCTGAGAAACTGCTGATTCATTGGTGTCCATTATAGGTCTTCCAAGATTTACTCTTAACTTTATCATGTTCTTCCGAGCATTTTTTAATAATTGTGGCAAGAAAACATCCCAGCCTTACTCAGGACTTAATGAAAAACTATGCTGGATTTCAAAATGAACTATGTTCATTTTGTTTTAAAAATTAGATTTAATAGTTTGTGATTAGTATAAGAAGAATGTATATTGAAATTTTACCTTGCCCAGTTGGTTAAGTGTACTGTTCAAGCAAGCACTAAAAGGGTGACATTTTGTGGATGGTGATGACTGGTTTCTTGTCAAAATGAATACAATATACCATGGGACTAAAATGTTATTTTATAATAAAATTATAAATGTGACATAAAAGTAATAACATGATTCAGAATCTAAAAAAAAAATTAATCCATTTTCTAACTTTTCTCCACCTTTATCAACTGACACCATAAAGAAATTGTTGAGTTGGGGGTGGGGGGCAGAGTCAAGCTGGTGACAAGAAGGGATTAAGTCTTAGGCGCTCTCTGATAAAACTTGAAACTAAGGACTCTAACTAAACTTTCGAGAGACAGAACCTACAAAGGGACCCAGTGAGGCAGTTCTACTCAAGGTGACCTGGAAAAGAGCAGAAAGGCTCTGCTCCCCGGGGTTGGAAGGGTGGCCCGCCAACGGGGTGGCCTGCCAGAGTGAAATAACTTCAGCCTCCCAGAGGCAGTCCCAGGGCGCTGGGAGGCAGGGCTCCCAGCAACGGGGGAGTCTCCTGAATTGCACCCCGGGCAGCACCGGGCACAAAATGGGGGAACAGCTGGTCCCTCTAACAGAGTGAGCACGTGGAGCCCAGCCCTCAGGGCACACAGTGAGCAGCTTGGTCTTTCTGCAGCCCAGATCTGGAAACAGAAGCAGGTGGAGCCAGTAGGCAAGAGCCTCCAGGGCATGAGCCAACTGAGCTGAGGGAGGGGAGTGGAGAGAGAGAGAGACTGCAGAGCTCTGTCCTCTGCCGCTGGAACAGGACTCTGGGGCTCTGACCACATTCAGATCCTGATAGCAGTCTAGGCCCCCCCATAGAACAGCAGGGCCTCCCCCAATTCAGCCCCATGGCAGAGGGAAATGCTTATGGTCATTCACAGACCAGGAGGGAGGACAGAGCCTCACACACTAAGAACCTTGTAGGAGTGTCCCAAAAGCTCAGGAAGCACCCCAAAACCAGGCCCAGGCTGGGAAAATGAGCAAGCAGAGAAACAAGAGTAAGACCACTGAGAAATATTTTGCATATGAGCTCAAGAAGGATCAAAATACTCAGTCTGAAGATGAGGAAGCACAAGCTCCTGCATCTAAAGACTCCAAGAAAAATAGAAATTGGGCTCTGGCTATGACAGAGCTCAAAAAAGACTTTGAAAATCGAATGAGGGAGTTGGAAGAAAAAGTGGGAAAAGAAATGAGAGAGATGCAGGAAAAACATGAAGTCAGCAGCTTAGTCAAGGAAATCCAAAAAAATGCTGAAGAAAATAACATGCTAAAAACCAGCTTAGGTCAAATGGATAAAACAGTTCAAAAAGTTATTGAGGAGAAGAGTGTCTTAAAAAGCAAAATGGGCCAGATGGAAAAAGAAATAAGAAAACTCTCTGAGGAGAACAAATCCTTCAGACAAAGAATAGAATTCAGGGAGATTGATGAATTTACCAGAAATCAGGAATCAATACTTCAAAAGCAAAAAAATGAAAAAATTAGAAGAAAATGTGAAATATCTCATTGAAAAAACAGCTGATATGGAAAGCAGACTGAGGAAAGATAATTTAAAAATTATTGCAATACCTGAAAGTCATAGTCAGGAAAAGAGCCTTGACATCATTTTCAAAGTATTGCTACAGGAGAATTGCCCTGATATCCTAGAAGCAGAGGGCGTAAATAGAAATGGAGAGAATCCACCTATCCCTCCCTGAGAATGAGATCCCCAAAAACCAACCCCAAGGAATATTATAGCCAAGTTCTAGAACTCCCAAGTCAAAGAGAAAATATTACAAGCAGCCAGAAGGACACAGTTCAAATATCATGGAGCTGCAGTCAGGATCACACAGGACTTAGCAGCAACTACATGGGAAGCTCATAGGGCTTGGAATATAATATACTAGAAGCCAAAAGAGCTTAGAATGCAGCCAAGAATGAACTACCCAGCAAGGCTGAATGTCCTCTTCCAGGGAAAAAGATGGACTTTCAATGACCAATTTAAAATGTTCCTTTTGGAATGGCCAGAGCTGAACACAAGGTTTGATCTTCAGATGCAGGATTCAGGTGAAGCATGGAGAATGGAGGAGAGGGGGAAAATATGAGGGACTTAATGATGATGAACTGCATGTATTCCTGCATAGAAAAATGACACTGATAATACTCATATGAACCTTCTCAGTTAATAGAACAGTAGAGGGAGCTTTTATAGTTGAAGCATAGGAGAAAGCTGAATTCAAAGATAAAATATGGAGTAAAAATGGAGTCAGTAGAAAAAAAGGGTAATGTAATGGGAGAAATAAAAAAGGAGAGGGGGAATAGGCCAAGATATTTCATATAATAAGTTATTTCTTTATTACAATGAGCTATTCCAATGATATGGAAGGGGGGGAGGCAAGGGGGACTGAGGCAACATTTGATCTCATCAGGTGACTAGGAGAGGAAACAGCATATATACTCAATGGGGTATAGACATCTGGAGTAAGAAGGAGGGGGGAGTAGGGGGAAGAGGTGGGATGTGAATAAAGGAGGAGAGGATGGACCATGGGGGGAGAGTGGTCAGATATAACACATTTTCTTTTTTTACTTCTTGCAAGGGGCTGGGATTGGAAGGTCTGTCCAGGACCATAGGGCCAGGTGGATTCTGGGCCTAAGGGTTGGTATGGGGGCTCAGGGCTTCTTGGCCCCAGGACCAGGGATATGTCTGCTGCACCACTCAGCGACCCTACAGCAGAGTCAGAGTGAAAGGAGAGAGAAAATATAGTACATGGTAGTGGAGAAATAAGAAAGGAGGGAGTTGTGATCAGCAATGGCAACGTTGGAAAAATATGGAACCAACTTTTGCGATGGACTTACCATAAAGAATGTGATCTACCCATGACAGAGTTATTGGTGTTGGAACAAAGACTGAAGCACATTTTTTATTATTAATATTTGGGGGAGGGTGCAGGGCAAATGGAGCTGGGTGGCCTGCCTGGGGCCACATAGCAGGGTGATCTTTGGGTGTCTGAGGCCAGATTTGGACCCGGGTGCTCCTGGCTCAAGGGCCAATGCTCTGTCTGCCACCCAGCCACCCCCCTGCTATTATTACTATTTTATTTTATTTTGGGTCTTTTTTTTTCTTTTTGGTTTTTGCAGGGCAGTGGGGATCGGGTGGCTTGCATGTCACACGGCTGGGTGATTGTTGGGTCTACAGGTCTGGATGTGGGCTCAGGTGCTCGTGGCTCCAGGGCTGGTGCTTCATCCATTGTGCCACCTGGCCATACCTACAATTATTACTATTATTTTTTTTATTTTAATTTTTTCTCTCCCCTTTATTTTATTGCCCAAGCAAGTCTATATATTCATGGGGGGAGGGGTATTTTTTTTTACTCTTAAACAATAATATTTTATTAATGTAAAAAAAAAAACATTTGTACAAAATGAGGATTAAATAAATAAATAAATAAGTGAAAAATAAATTGTCCCAGGTAAACTTTTTTTCTTATCAATGTACCTTAGGTTTGGGATCAGAAATCTAAGTATGGGCTTCTGAAATTTTTAACTGTGTAACCTTGGGCAATCCACTTTATTTCTTAGACTCTGGCTTGTTGTCTGACTTTCCTTATTATATAGCTGACTTTCCTCCTTGCTGTGTGGAGCATCTGGTGCTCCTATTTTGATTAGGCAGGGAGGAAATGACACCACAGGAAATATCACTCCCAGAGCTGCAGGGAGGGATATTGGGGTGACTTCATGGCAGATGCAAATACCCCCTCATTGGGGCCAGCTGCCATTTCATGTACCATGTTCTGTGATGAGTTAGCCAAAGTCATAAAGGATCACGGGTCTTTGTAAGCACCTAAACATCCAAGACTAGAAAAGCAAGAACATCATTGATTGTTATACCCATATCCTAGGCTGAGCCAACAACTTGACATTAGAATTTCTTTGTTTTGATCTGAGGATCAACAATACTGAGAGAATGAATTGAACAACATCCTATGGAGTTTTTGTTGTTTATAATCAATTGCTTCCTTGGAGGGATTACATTAATGAGGAAATAAAGGAATGCAAACTGTGCATTTCCTAGAACTCAAGTTCAAATGGTTCCTGTCTGGGAGCTCCTATGGTCTTGAAGAGTGACTCATAACTATTTGGTAGATATATTAAATTATTTTTTATTATTATTTTTACATCATATTTATTTGCTTATTGATTCAGTGATGAGAAAAGCAACAGAATACAAAGCACAAGCATTTCTATTTGCTTCAGTGGAAAGTCAATTTTATTATGCCAAAGTTACATGATCTGGATCACTGAAATATAGTAATTCCAATAAGTAGGAAAGGCTTACCAATGAGTGGGAATGTGAGAAGGTGTTTCTAATTGAGTAAATCTGCATATCCCTTGACCTCATGTTATCATTTTCCAATAGAGGTAAGTAGAGCTTAGGGACAGAAGAGAAATGACTACATGAAAAATATAGAAACAATGCTACCTATTCAGCAATTAATTGCACTTGATCATGTCCAAACCATGAGAGTGAGCTTGGAACATTCAATGACCCAGATTTTTTTTCCTAAGCAGAATATTAGCTATCAATACCATATAAAGAGATAAATATGATTGAAGTTGGTTTCCTCAAAGAGTTGTTGCAAGCTTCAAGTTAGTTTAATAAAAAAGCATATGCATGACAACTGTTATTTATGGCTGTTGCTTTGTATTTCAGGAGCTTAATGAGAAAAAAGAGATCAAAGCGCCTCATAGGATCGCTTCAAGAATGATTCCTCTGTCCCTGTTCCTCCCTTTACCTTAAATCCAAGGTAAAAAAGGTAAATAAGGTAAAATAATATTTCTCATTAAAAAAAAAAACTTTTAGGGGGTAAGCTGCTCCTGCACTAGAAGCAGAGCCACTTTATGCAAGGAACTCAAACTATGATTGATAAGTCATATTGCTGACTTGCAAAATATCCTTTTACTTTTGTGATTATAGCATAAGAGCTTTTCTTAACGGTATGTGCATAGTCATTCAGCAAACATTAAGCAATTAGAACCTACTAGTTATAATACTAATAGGAATTCATTACAAAACAATCCATTCTCTTAAAGAAATTACCCTTTCTTTGATAAAAGTCTTTTAAGCAATATTAAAAGCAGAAATTCTTTAATAATACTTCCACCCTCCCCATTATTCTAAACTGTTGAGCACTCAGTAGATCAAATCAAAAGAGTTTTTCTCTCCTTAGTGAATAAGATTCTGGGAAACAAAAGACAACCTGCATACCTGCAGAATTACTGAACATTTTTAAAACTTGAGAAAGAAAATCTCTTGAGAAGTTACACAGGGATCAAAACAAATTTTTAAGGTATTCCTACAAGCATTTGTGTGTGTGTATGTGTGTGTTTCTGAAATCTCTTCTAAGATTAGAGATGGAAATGTTGAGATTCTCTTTTATCATGTCTTGCAGTTAGAACTGCCATCCACAAATACCCAGGAAACAAGACAAACTTTGTAGTCATCCACTCATTGCCTTACTACACTAATTTATAGTCCAGTGAAACATTGCGAAAGGTGCAGGATGAATTCTCTCGATCTGCCAAACCTGGACAAGAGTCAGAAAACCCAGTTTCTAGTCTCATTTCTGTTATTAATGAGGTAATTGGCCATTTATTCTTAAATCATTTAACTTTCATTAATAAATGTTCTTTAACTTAATTTGACTTTCCCTCAACTTCATGTTCAAAATGAAGGACTTCCTAGATCTGTCCCTAGTGCTTCTTTCAACCCTACCATTCAATAGTGCTATTAAAATAGTGAATCCAAGATTGACCCAAATAAGAAAATGCCCTTGTGAAATTTATTAAAAGAAAACAATAATTAAGCAACCCTAGAAGAATAAGCAAATTAAAGTGTGATGATTCTGTCCTGAAAAAAAAAAAAATAAAAACCTGCAACTGTATATTGGTTCTATTTGGAAATTGACTAAAAATGGGGGGGGGCTATAAAAAAGATTATGAAAAATGCAAGAGTTTCTTGACTTTATCTTGTATCCTATAAGATAGCTCTCTCTCACTCTCACTCTTAGGCCATGTGCTCCCAAACTTAGGCTCTCTGGAGCAACATGCCCCCCCCCATGCCATGTGACTGGACTGAACCAGCTCTCTCTTTCCCTTTCTCTCAAAAAAGAAAAAAATTCAATAAAAGCACTGTGATCATATAAGCTAATTCGAGGATAAAATCCAGAAGTTTAGACCAAAAGTTTATTCCCAACCCACCTTTTTTTTCAGCAAGAGACAAACTTCTGACTTGTATATGCTTTCTGGTTTTGTTGTTGCTTTTGTTAGTGTAGTATAATTTTACTTGTTTTATTTAGTCTTTGACTTATCTTGCATAGGCTACAAGTTCAACACTATGGAAGCTACTTCATTTTTTTGTCCTGAGTTAGTTTGTACTTCCTTATCCAATCTGGAGGTTTGACATTGCTTGGGATTCAATATGCTTATATAAGATTTAGTGCAGGTACTCAATATTTAGTCTGACTAGAGCCTGGTAAGAATTCAGTTTTAAGAGATACACCAACTTTAGCCTCTCCAGAATACCCTTTGATCTTTTCATTGCATTCTTTGTTGATCTTTTCTATGCTAATACAAATAACCTCCAAATTACAAGTATGTTTTAAAGATTGATTAAAAGTGTTTTGGAACCACATAAATTATTTTTTTTCATAAAAGCGATATATTTGTATATACATACATATGACTTTTACAAAATATAGAATTTTTATAAATTAGATATGTAGATTCATATGCACATTATTTCCATCAATTGTCATTCTATATCTTATCAACCTTTTTTTGTCTAAACTTCTTGAGAAAATCATCTATATAGAGCCTCCCTTTCCTCACTTCTCACTCACTTCTAATTATTCTTCAGTCTGGCTTCTGACCTTACCATTAAACTAAAATGCTTCCCCCCAATTTACTATTTCTTAATGTCGAAGTTCAATTCTCATCCTCTTTGACATCTCTGAAGCATTTGACACTATTGATCATATTCTTCCCCTCATATTATTTCTACTCTTTAATTCATGACATTGCTCTCTTTGTATTCTCTTTCTTATCTTGCTTCTCAACCTCCTTGATTCATGTCATAGCCACTAACTATGACTAAAGCCCCTAAGGTCTTAGCCAGCATCCACTTTTCTCCTCTCTATATATTATCTGACTTGGTGATATCATCAGTACCTATAGAATCACAATCAATAAATATTTATTCAAGACCTATTTTGTAACAAACATCAGGCTAAAACTGAGGAAACAAATGAAGGCATAAGTTACTGCCCAGAGAATCTCAAAATCAAATGGGAAAGAAAACATTAAAAAACTGAAGGGGTTAGAGTAAGAAGTTACTCAGTGTTGGGAAGTGATGAAGTCTGGCAGTCAATATGGAAAATAATTATGAGTTTCCAACTGATTTCATCTACATCTTTATGAGTTTTTGTAATAATTAAGTTCAAAAAAGTTACTAGGAAGTAAATGATGTAAATTCCTTGAGTTCCATCCTTAAATGGAAGAGGATCAAAAATGAGTTCTTTTGAGTCAGTCACCCACATCATGGAGGAAGCCCTTAGAGGGGCTCCAGCAACAGAGAGGCCTAAAGAGGTATGGATTTCTCAATTGATTTCATCTTGGAGTTGAAACTCTAGATGAGTTTTTGGAGATTGCATGTGTTCAATTATCATTTCTTTGCATATGATTTCATGACTACCTAACCACAGCTACCCTCTTCCCAATTTTTCTATTATTGTCAAGGACACCATGTTCTTTTTAACCTCTGGGTATACAAATTTAGTGTCATTCTTATCTCCTCATTCTCACTACCTCCAATTTTTACCAGATCTTGCCATTTCAACATCCCTAAAATCTTTTGCTTCAATTTTCTTCTGGATGTTCAGAGTCACAACTCTAAATCAGATATTTATCAACTTTACCTTTTGCTATAGCCTGAATATTTGGCTATCTGAATCATCTGACTCATCTCTCCTTATTTCAATACATCCTCCATTCAGTTACCAAAGTAACAATTCTGAAATGTAGTTTTGTCCATATCATCCCCACCCTCTCACCCTATTAATTCCATGGCTCCCTATTACCTCCAAGATCATTTTTTTTCTTTAAAAGCTTTTCAATAACTAGCACCTTCTTTTATTTACAAACTTCTTACATGGCACCTGGGTAGCACAGTGGATAAAGCACCAGCCCTGAAGTCAGAAGGACCTAGGTTCAAACCCAGTCTTAAACACTTGAAATATATTAGCTCTGTGACCTTGATTGCCTTGTATCCAGGGTCATCTCCAGTAATTCTGATCCATATGCAGTTCTGGGACCCAAAACACTCAGAAGGAGATTGTGAGTTTGGTTACTTAGCACAGTACCCCCCTCACTCAAATCCAATTCACATGCTTCTCATAGCATCACCTTTCTGAAGTCATGGTCTTCTTTTTTGTTTTCTGTTCATTTATTTTCATCCATTTGTACATGCATATTTCCAAATTACAAAATTTTCCTCCACCCTCCCTTCCCACCCCCTCCCCTCAGTAGGTAATAGTCAGGTTAGCATTTTACACAAATATCTTGTTAAATATTTTTTACAAATTAGTAATTTTTGTCATAAGGAATTAGGATTAAGAGAAAGAGATACATAAGGTAAATTTTCATCAGATTTTGAAGGGTTTTTTTTTCCTGTGTGTTTTTTGTTTTGTCTTTCTTCCTCTAGTTGGGAATAATATAGTCCAGAACCAGTCAAATACAGTTGTTCTACCTCTCCGGGCTGTCAAGAAGAGTTGCTTCCATCAACATTGTTCATCTCATAATGTTGTTGATGCATACATTTTTCTCTTGGTTCTACACCTTTCACTCAGCATCAGATCCCTTAAGACATTCCATGATTCTCTAGATACTGACCATTTATAGTTTTTTATAGAACAATAATATTCCATAGTATTCATGTACCATAACTTGTTTACACATTTCTCAATTGAAGGACATCCCCTCAATTTCCTTTTCTTTGCCCCTATAAAAAGGGCAGCTATGAATGTTTTGGAATATGTAGGACTTTTCCAATTTTTTACAAATTCTTTTGGGTATAGACCTAGAATTGGAATTGCTGGGTTAAAGGGTATGAACAGTTTTATTGCTCTTTGGGCATAGCTCCATATTGCTCTCCAAAAAGATTGGATCTGTTCACAACTCCTCCAGTAATGCATCAATGTCCCAGTACTCCTCTAACCTCTCCAAATATTGATCATCTTCCCTTTTTCTCATCTGGGCTTATCTAATATGTGTGAGATGATATCTCACTGTTGTTTTAATTTGCATCTCTCTAATCAATAGTTATTTGGAGTATTTTTATATGATTTTATATATATATATATATGTATATATGTATATATATTTATAGTTTTAATTTTTTCATTTGAAAACTTCATACCTTTGACCATTTATCAATTGGGAAATGACTTGTGATCTTATAAATATTATGCAATTCTCTACATATTTTAGAAATGAGACCTTTATCATTACTCCTGACTGTGAAGATTTGTTTCCCAGCCTTCAGCTTTTCTTCTAATTTTGGCAGCATTTATTTTATTAGTTCATAAGCTATTTAATTTAATATAGTATAAATCATTCATTTTGCAGTTCATAATATGCCCTAATTCTTGTTTGGTCATAAATTATTCCCTTTCCAAAGATCAGATAAATCAAGTATTTTTGGTCTATTAGTTTATCTATGGTATTGCTCTTTATGTATAAATCCTGTACCCATGATGACCTCATTTTGGTATAGGGGATGTCATGAGAATGTAGGACAAACAATAACAACAGCAATACTTCATTCATTCTTCACCATTTTCTTTTTTTTTTTGGTTTTTACAAGGCAATGAGATCAAATGACTTGCCCAAGGTCACAAAGCTAGGTAATAACTGTCTGAGGTCGAATTTGAACCACTTTAGTCATACAAAAGGAAGTTTACCTACAGTGGGCAGCTTCTGATGTAGTGACAAAGCTGGTATAGATGTCTTTATCATCCCAGGAAACTGTTTTGCACCAGAGTTACAGGCAGTTATGAAGACCATTTGTATCATTTTAATAGAATTCACTGCCCATAAAGCTGCTCCTCCCACCACATTCTTTGCAATTATTTACAATTACTCTGTTTTATTTCTTATTCTTTGCATGTAATGCACCACCTTTACCCTCTTTTCCTGTGTCATAGCTATCAACCATACCTTCACCTATACTTCTTAGTTTGGCTTTTTTTGTATTAGTAAATGCTTATTGACTACATCAACCAGATTTTGTAAGCAGTTCTACATAGAACTTAAGAAAGCAAATATAAATTTTATTTAGAGGAACAAAGATCTCAAATGCCAATGAAAATAAATAAAAGTATGAATTATAGGAATATAATATTTCTGGAACTCAAAGATATGATATAAAATTAAAAGTCAAAGTTAAAGATGTTTAAAATAAAACTAAAGACAATATTGCTATTTTTAGTTGAAGAAACTTGGTTTAAGGGAAAGAGGAGCAATTGAAAACAATAGTACAGTGTTTGAAAAACAAAGGACATAAATAACTGGCTAAAGGATTGAGAATTGCAAGGAAAACTGGAAGATTTTTAGCGAATTTAAAAATTACAATAGGATCAATATCTTACACCACAGAGCAAAATAAGCTCAAAATTGTTACATAATTTGAATATAAAAAAGTGCATCATAAAAAAGGAGAGAAATAAAAAGAACATTTTTGTAACTATGACTGGAGGAGTATTCTTAATCAAATTAAAGTTCAGAGACATTCTAAATGACAAAACTGATATTATTAACTGTAGAAAAACTAAAATAAAATGGAAAAATCTATTGAGAAGGATAAATATTTTCATGAAACATGACAAATAGAGCTTTAAGGTCAAAGACATATAAAAACAGTGGGAAAGAGTGTGTTGGTTTCAGAGTTAGGAAGTCCTGAGATCAAGTGTTACTTTTTACTCATATTGGCTTTGTGATTCTGGGCAAGTTAGTTATTATCACAGTGCTATGGTCAGAGAAAATATGAATCTTCATTGATAGATGGATTTTTTAATTTTGAGTGTTCTCTATAACTATGAAAACACAGTCACCTATTCCTTTTAAATATAAATATCTAAGAAAATCCTTTTCTAGATAGAAAAAATTCAAATAATAATGATATTTTCAAAAGAATATCAAACTGTAAATGAATGTGTTAAACCACTATAGTAAGAGAAGTTGAGATTTAAACTATTCTGAGTTTTCAAATCACAGGACCTATAGCTGTGGGAGGAATAAAAATATAGCCTGATCACTCTGGATAGCATTTGGAAATATGTGAGAAGAGTAACTTCATTGTCCTTGACTTTTGACTGAGTGATCCCACTATTCAGAATATATCAAAAAGAAATCAAAGAAAGAAACAAAAGTCTACTTGATAGAAAATATTCATAGTAGCACTTTTGTGTGATATTAATGAATTGTTGAAAATGGCACTTATTGATCAGAGTGATTTAATGGAATAGGGAAGCTAATACTTAGCATAGTGCCTGATACTTAATAGGCACTAAATAAAAGTTTGTTGATTGATTGATCATGATGCAATAATAAATTCTAATTAAGAGGATTTCACAGAAAAACAGAAAGTTTTGTATTAAGTGTACAGTATTCTCAAATGACAAAATAAACAGTGACTTTAAGATAAAAAAATAAAAAGAATATTACCAATAACCAACTTTAAAAAAAACTAAAAAAAAAACTTGATAGTCTCAAAATAGTAGATAATGAAATAGCTTCATTCTCTTGACAGAGATAAGAAACTACAAGAGCAGAGTGTAAAATTATTTATTCCCAGATATATTATCAAGATGCCTTTGTTTTTCAGTTATTTTTCAGTAGTATCCAACACTTCTCCATGCTCTTTAGGGTTTTATTGTCAAAGATACTGAAATTATTTGCTGTTTCCTTCTCTGAATCATTTTATGGATGAGGAAACAGGCAATCTCAGTTAAGTGACTTCCCCAGGGTCACACATACAATAAGTATCTGAGGGCAGATTTGAACTGGGGTAGATGAGTTTTCTGGACTCCAGGTTTGATGATCTACTTAGTGTACCCATTACTGCTCCAAGGAAGAAAAGGTACTATGATAATATGCAGGGGCATCACTTAGCATCCATGAGGTCCAGTCCTAACATGATTTCTCACTATTCTTAAAGCAAGGTTGTCCTGGCTCTGGGTCCATGTACCCACTCCACCACTTTAGGCACTCCCTGCACTGATCTCTACCCTTTTCCCTTCTCCCTGCAAATCTGTATATCTCTTTTTGTGGAGTATAATTCAGTACCAGGAAGCATAAAATCTATTCAGAGAGCAGAGAACAATTCCCACAGACAAAAACAAAATCTGTGCCTTATAATAGTTGCAAAACTTCCAGTATAACCCAAGAAAACATTCTTTACAGATATCTTTTCTGGTGCTAGACATACCATATATTCCATCTCATCCAACTCTCTTTCAGTCTTAAAGTGTATTTCATAAAACCTCCAATATAAATGAGAAACTGAATAAATTTCTAGCTGTTCACCTCTGGGTTGAGTGAAATTGCCTATCTAAATGTTCTTAATCTCTAGTTTTTCCTCATTTTGTTCAACAACTTAATATTAATTTTTCATATTTTCATATTATTTTTCAGTTCTGTCCCCCAAAGATAAAAATGACTCCTATATAAGAGTAGGATTTAGTCCATGGAATATTATTGTAATTCTTTATTTCCCTTTCTTTTCTTGACTTTTACCATCTCCTTAAGTCTTTCTTCTATTAAAACCTTTTTTGTTGTTGTTTTGTTTTGTTTTGTTTTTGCAAGGCAATGGGGTTAAGTGGCTTGCCCAAGGCCACACAGCTAGGCAATTGTTAAGTGTCTGAGGCCTGATTTGAACTCAAGTACTCCTGAATCCAGGGTCAGTGCTCTATCCACTGTGCCACCTAGCGGCCCCCTATTAAAACCTTTTAATAAACCTTCTTTGTATCATTTTATAATCCATTGATTCAAGTTAAAAAAAAATCAGGAGAGCATTTATATTATTACTCGACTTTTAATTATAATTATACTCATTTATCTTTCTTGTAGTTTTATTTTCCTTTTCTTTTTATCATTCTTTTCTTTTTTTGTGGTGAGAATGCTTCAAATGTTTCCCCCTTTTTTCCCAGTAAGTCAACTGGCATTTATTAAGTGTGTCAAGTACCATAGTATGTGCTGGAAAGCAAAGAAAGTCAAACCTTGGTCTTTCTGCTCAAGGATCTCAAATTTTTAAGGGGGAGTCAATATTTAGATAATTATTTACACATAAAATATATACACAGTTGATGGAAGATTCTCAGCAGAAAGACTATATTGGAGGTAAGGGGAGACAAGAAATAACGTTCTATAAAAACTTTCTTGGATTGGAGGTGACTCATGAAGGAAGGCAAGAAATATAAGAGGCAGAGGAGAAGGAAAAGAATTCTAGGCTTGGTATGAAATAAGAGGGTTAGTTTAATGCAAAACCCTACAAATCAATATTCTTTAAAAGGCTTGGTATGAACTAAGAGGGTTAGTTTAGTGCAAAAGCCTACAAATCAATATTCTTTAATTTTGATGCTGATAATTTGGAATGAAATTAACCAAAGTTTTAATCTATTTTCTTGGATTTTACATTAAATGAATTCTTAAATAGTTTTCTTGTTTTTAATTTTATTTCATCTTTAATTTTCAGAATTTTAAATTTCAGAAATTTAAATTTTAAAATTTAAATTAATTAGGTATTTTTAATTTGTTCTTCCTCTATTTCAGTTGCATGTTCAGTTCATTGATATCCTCTTTCTATTATTTTTTTAAATTATTTCTTTATTTTCATCCATATTTACAAGCATATTTTCAAGTTACAAAATTTCCCTCTACCCTCCCTTCCCACCCTGGGCTTTATTGATATTATAAAGAAATACTGATGATATATGTGAATTTATTTTATATCCTGCAACTTTCTTAAAGTTGTTAATTGTTTCGAGTAGTTTGTTTAGTTAATTCAAAAAAGAATTAGGAATCAAGGCTGACACAGATTAGGAGATTAGCCATGCCATTTACATCAAAGAAAAACTGGAACAAGGAAAGAATTTGGAGTGAAGGAATTACTTTTGTTTTGGACACATATAGTTTGAGATAACCATAGGGCATTCAATTTATGATATTCAAAAGGACATTGCCAAGTTTTAGAGAGGTAATAATATATATATATATATATATATATATATGTAAATGTATATTTATATGTATGTGTGTATGCATTTTATATATATAATATATATATATATTTATATATTATATATATAAAATTGGCATAGAGATGATAATTGAAAGCATGTCAACTGCTTAGATAATGAAATAGTGTGGCTGAGAAGCATCTTAGAGCAATGTCTTTGGAACCACCTATGATTAATGAGCACAATATTGATGAAGTACTAAAATATAATATTGAGAAGAAGGGATTCAACATGTAGGAGGAGAATCAGGAAAGAACAGTGTTAAAAATTTGTAGACAAATTATAATCAGGAAGAGATTGTTGAAAGTCTTTTTTTTCATGGATTTTTAGCATTAGGTTTGCAGAATATGTTATTCTTAAATTCAATTTTAAACATTTGCTTTGGGAAATATTCTATTTTATCCTATTTCTTTGAACCCAACAAAAGTTTAGAAAACATCAACAATTAGTGTATGTCATGTGAAAGATAAACAAGCAATGAGATCTGAGAAGAACCAGGTAGATAAACAAGAAAGTAGTATCACAAAAACCCAGATAGAGAAGAATATTTCGGGGGGAGAGTTCTCAATCCTTTCAAAGGTTGAAGTTATGTCAAGAAGCAGGAGAAATTCAAAAAAAGTCAAATAAGTGATCATTTGTGACTCTGGAGAGATCATTTTCAGTTGAGTGATGAAATTGGGAAAATATGTAAGTGAAGAGAAAGGGAAAAGACTAAAATATTTTTTCCTCTGATATTCTACTGTTATTGCAATAACCTATCCAACCCCTGTTGACTATAGTCAGAAGCTCCATTTCTGGGTTTGTTTGTTTGTTTATTTGTTTGTTTGTTTATTTTTTTAAATCACTGCAAGACTAACAGTATTCTAAGAGAATAGTGAAAGAAGGGAGATTGGTCCCATCCCTTATCCCAGTCAAAGTTGAATCAGTTGATAGTAGAAAAAGAGCATGTCATAATTAGTCCAGTCATGGTTCTAAAGTTAGGGAAGCCAATGACTTTGGAACCATAAATTAATAACACATCTATTAGTCTATCATCCCAAAGTGCAATGATCCTAATGAGAAATAATTCACAAAAGATTGGAAGCAAGGACCCATAAAGCTTCCATGTTTTCAATTCCAGAACATGGTTTGATTCTGCATGCTTCTTGAAGGGAAGAATACCTCCCACATTTATACCAGCATAATATTTATTCTACAAGTTATAGCTTTTTAAGCATATTCATTTTTCTTTTACTCTTATGTCTAACTGTTAACTTATCAGAGGACAAGGGGTTTCATTTAGTTTTTCTGTCTTTGACCTTTGGTCATTTAGCAATTTTTCCCCTTTTATTCCAAATCTATCTTTTCTCCTCATTCTTTGATTTTTCCCTCTTTGCATTGTTGTGGCCTGTACATTGTCTACTGCATACATTACTGGAGCAAGGAGTTCTCAATTTCCATAAGTTGAGGCAGGGAGATAGTTTCTTTTTGCAAACTGTGAAGAAAAGGAATGAACACAGCAATAATCCTTCCCTAGGTCAGGAGTCCTTCTTCTCTTTTGGCTGACTTTGTCCTCTACTGTGTTCTGCCACCCTCCAGGTTCCCATATGGATAAACTTCCTCTCTTCTATGTTCATACAAAAAAATATCAATATTTTCTATGTCTAATGGAACATGGAGGGTGAGGAAGTTCTTAGTGAAACTCACTGCAATAAAAGACTCTCAAAGTCACACACCAAAATGAAAACTTTTGAGGTTGCTTCTCTCCTTAGCCTGCTATAAAAGCTGGACCAGGCATTGATATGTGGTGGAATGAATGGAAGTTTGAAGGACTCTATTGTTTTTCATGTGTTTATCTGTTTAGTGTTCCTTTCATATTCTCTTAAATTTTATTATGATTTAATTGGCACATATTTTCTTCTTTTGACACTATTATATCAAGATGGTTAAGGGTACACAACTACTCCGTCATCTTGCAAATCATTTGATTCTTCAATTAAAAATAGAAAAATATGCATTACCTTGCTGTGTGTGTGTGTGTGTGTGTGTGTGTGTGTGTGTGTGTGTGTGTGTGTGTGTGTGTGTAATCAGGATTAAGTGACTTGTCCAGGCTCATATGACTATTAAATGTCCAAGACTAGCACTAGCTTCTTACTATCATAGGTACAAGCCTGGAAAGCATATCTCCCCCAATTCTTGGATAGTTTCCTATTAGTGTCAGTTTTTTAATTTTTTAAAAAAATTATTTATTTGGTATCTTACTTTCTCCCTATTAGCATGTAAAAACAATTTTTATCATTTCTTTTTAAAATTCTGAGTTCCAAATTCACTTCTTTTCTCCCTCCTCAAGAGAACTCCCACCCCAACTCTCTTATAACCTATTTGATATAGGTTATAAATGTGTAGTTATGCAAAACATACTAGTCATGTTGTGAAAGAAAACAGGACCACCTCGAAAAAAGTAACCCCCAAAAAAATGAAATTTAAAAAATATGCTTCAATTTGTATTCTGAAAGTTATCAACTCTTTCTAAAGAGGTGGGTGGTATTTGTAATCAAAGTCTTAGGGGCAGCTAGGTGTCACAGAAGATAGAGTATCTACCCTGGAGTCAGGAGGACATGAGTTCAAATTTGGCCTCAGACACTTAAAAAGCACACCCTCAGACACACCCAACTGTGTGACTTTGTGGAAGTCACTTAACTCCATTATGTTGCAAAATACCAAAAAAAAGAAATGTCTTTCAGAGTTGTTTTGGAGCTATTGTATTGTTGAGAAAAGTAAGTCATTCATAGTTGATAATCCTACAATACTGCTGTTACTGTGTATACAATAGATTTAAGTCTTTTCAGGCTTTTCTGAGAGCATCATTTCTTATTGCAGAATATCATTCCATCATAATCATGTACCATAATTTGTTTAGTCATCTCCCAGCTCTTGTATATTCCCTCAAATTCTAATTCCTTGCCCTCAGAAAAGAGTTGCTACAAATATCCTTGGTCATGCATTGTTGCTTTATTGCCCTTTGAGCATAGTTTCAAATTGCTCTATGGAATGATTGTATCAATTCACAAACCCACTAACAGTGAATTGATATCTCATTTTCCCTACATCCCCTCCAAAATTTGTCATTTTCCTTTCCTTTCCTATCAGCCAATCTAATAGGTAGGAGGTAGTAACTCAAAATTGTTTTAATTTGCATTTCTTCAATCAATAGCAAATTAGAATATATGATTATAAATAGCATTGATAACCTCAACTGGAAACTGGTCATTCCCTTTTATCATTCATCCATTGGGGAATGGTTCTTATTTTTATCAGTTTGACTCAGTTATCTATATATTTGAGAAATAAAGCTTTATCAGAGAAACCTACTTCAAAATGTTTTCCAGTTACTATTGTTATCTGTATGTTCTTTTATACTGGTTTCCCACATGCTGTTTATCCTATTCTCTCTCTCCTTTCACCCTGTCCCTCATCAAAGGTGTTGCTTCTGCCTACCCCTTTTCCTAATCTGTCTTCTCTTCTATCTCTATTTTTATCCTGTTCTCCTCATTTCTGTAGGATATTACAAATATTTATACCCAGTTGAGTGTTTACTACTCCCTCTTTGAGCAAATTCTGATGAGAATAAAGTTTTCTCATATTCTCCCTCTTCCCTTCAACTGTAAAATATTTTCTTCCTTCTTTTCTTTGAAATAATTTGCCCCATTCAATCTTTCCTTTTACCTTTCTCCAAGTAAATTCCTCTCCCATGCCTTATTTTATTTTTTTATATCATATCCCCTCATATTCAGCCCACACTTGTGCTTTTTCTTTAGTTCCAGATTAAATTAGCACAACACGTTTTTGCATTCATTTTCCAGGAAACAACACATAAAATATTATATTCTATACTGGAGAAAGGAATGCAGCAAGTGTCAAAGTGTTTTTATAGAAGGAAAAGAGCACACTATCCTTAAGACTGTTCTCTCTGTATCAATTCATTTCTTTTAGCAATACAGTCCCATTCTCACAATAAGCTAGTTTTTAACTAAAGAATGCCATGAACCAGTTTCTAGAGTATTTACGTTATATGAAAACTTTAACTTTAACTAATCCACACTTACAACCCTCAAACCAACCAAAGGTTCCTGAGGACTGTCTTCTGAGGTCAGTCTACCCATTGCTAGCTACTCAGTATTAGGTTTTAGTATTCTTCTCTACATAATGCTAATAGCTAGAAGTTTCCATCATGGAGCTTCCATTTTCCCAGACAATTGCCCCATTAGTCACATATCTTTGCATTTGTCTACTATCAAACAGATGTAACTTTCTCTTTGTTGAACGACTATATTAAGGTTTACATGAAGATTTTGGGAGTTATCTGTCCCTTCTCCCCTTCCAGAGGAGCAATGATATAAGATCTTTAAACATAAAATAATATGTTTCTTAGTAGTCAGCACCGTAATATGCCTCTTCTTTTATTTAGGATGCGAGAAGGGACAGATGTCATTTATATTTCACTCTTGTAGCAGTTATAAATTTCTTGAAAATACAAAAAGTACCAACTCCTCTAAAAGGACACTTTCCTTTCCAAGAAAAATCTCTGCAATTACACCACTTACATGGTTGTTATTCAGTTGTTTTCAGTCATGTCCACCTCTTCATGACCCAATTTGCTGTTTTCTTGGCAAAGATACTGGAGTGACTTGCTATTTCCTTTTCCATCTTACATTGGAGTTTGTAAGTGACAAAGAAATCTGGATAAGAGTAGAAATATCTGTGTGTGCAAAGAGGAGTTAGTGTGAGGAAGGGTCTATTTTTGTTTCCTGGGAAGATTCAAATAGTTCAAAGCAGGTAAAACAATACATCCATTCATAAGATCATAAATTAGAGATAGAAGGAATATTGGAGGTTAAATTCAACTCCTTAATTTTAAGGATGAAAGAAAATGATATTCAACAACTTCTTCAGGGTCACAGTGTCTAAGCCTGTCATGGAATCCCAATCCCCTGGGCAAAGTTAATGTATCATGTTTGGGAGGAATTTAATTTTTCAGATATATCAAAAAGGCTTCATATTCAAAATAAAATTTTTCTATCTCAGAACTACTTTTCTTCCCCCAAAATGAAAACCTAACCTTGTTATTTCTAAATACATTTTAGGTAGGAAAAAAGAAATGTGAAGTAATTCTGATGAGCCATGTTTGATGATCCAGTTTTATACCTGATAAACTGGAAAAAATTTTAAATCTTAGCTAGCAGTTCCCTAATGGACATTTCATCTTGGCCTTAATTACATCTGCTCTCCTGGTGCCACTATTGTAAAAAAAAACATCAAGAAAGAAGAAAAATATTTGAAAGTAAGTTGTCATTCATGAAAGTGATTCAATCCCTGCTGACTCTGCTGATGGCTCAGTATGACTAGAAGATGTATTTCTATTCATCCTTTTGTTGGTCAAAAAATCCTGGACCTTCCCTGCTTGCAACTTAACATTTATTCTAAAAGCCTTGGAGCCATTATATATTCTGCCCATAATGCAAGTGCCAGGGCAGCCCACACAAGACAAGTGCAGTATAAGAACAGAACTGTTAAGTTTTTATTGAACTGGTTTATGATCAGTGCTTAGAGGAAAAAAGAACTTTTGTCTTTTTAAAATAAGTTATTTCAAACATTAATAGAGAACATTTATGAATAAGAATTTTTAATTTTTTTTGATAAATTTCAAAAGGGGGAAATGCTTTCATCTCCCACATATTCCCACTAAGGTCATGCTTAGAAGTTATAATCATTGCTTCAATTTAAGGTCCTTAGTCATTTTCATTCATTAAAATCACATAATAAAGAATGGTCGTCTTTTTCAAGCCAACTATAGAGGACCTTATTTGGTCCTATAAATTATGAGAGAAATGGAGAAAAGGGATAAACAGTAAAATCAGCATCTGAAAAACCAGCAAGGTTTGTCTCTACTGGTCAGTTAACTATAAGTCCCTAACACTTTCTTAGGATACTGAACTATACTTTCTAGGTATATCTTTTCCATGCTGCAATATATTTTACAATGTATTCATTCATTCTTCAAATTATTTATTAGGTCCTCCTTTTTGTGTGAGTTGAAAGATAAAATTATAGATAAAATAGGATATCTCCTTTCTTCAAACTACCATCTGGTTAAGTAATAATACACAAACACAGAAATGTATTATGCAATATTACATTCCTTCGGTTCTCCATAAAGAGAGAACCTTCTCCCACAATTCAACAGCATAACATGATTATTATTTTATTTGATAATTAAAAACAAACCTTAAACTATGTCACTATATTTTACTTCATTGTAGAACCATTTTTTTGTTTCATGATTTCTATAAAATTTTACTGAGATGTTGTCTTGAGAAGAGTTTTTTGATTAGCAGTACTCTTGAAGCAGAAACATTTGTACATTTGCAAAACATGTATCATTAAGGCATACTAGGTTCACATGACCTGCATTAAAAAGCTTGAAATCATTCAAGGGATTGTATAGTTTCTGGAAAATAATCCACCCCATCCCCCTTTTCCTGTTCAAAATATGGGTGCAACTCACTGAGCAAACTCTTAAGGTTGTCTGCCCATTTCATGCTGCACTATTGGCAACAGACATTCTTTATCAGTGCAAGCTTTCTTGTATATATAGTCTATGCAGATTCTATTGTGTGCTTATAATTTCTTCCAGGAAGTTCTACAATATTCTGGGCCTTGATACAAAGAACATAATGTTTTTAAAAATAGGAATATCTAGAAAATCTTATGATTCTATTAGAATCCCTCTTCAACTTGGACTATATTCTTCTCAGAGCAACAAACACCTTTGGAGAGTATAAATCTTCCTGTTTTATACTTTGCCTGATGTTTGTGGTCAAGGTCATTTTTGCTGCCATGTCATTCAAGAAATATTTAGTTATTGTTAAATGGATGGAAGAGAAATTGTTAAAGAATATTTAAGGTGGTGCTTTTCCTATTAGATCCTATTCTATTTTTCATAATCAAAAAAATCTTCAATAGTATCTTTGCAGTGAAATATAAAAAATAAGAAAAATGTAAATTGCAATTAAATGGGATGATGGCAATTCAAAGTAAAGTATGCTGGAAAATGTGGTACAAGTTTATTAGAATTGGAGGTATCAAGGTGATTAAATACTACTAAGAAAACATCGACTTATCAAAAATATTTTCAAAAAAAGAATCTAAAAGTGATGAATATGCTTAGAGATAGCCTAAATCTTAACCATGAAAACTGATTATATCTCATGGAAAAGAAAATGAAAAACTCCTGATGAGGAAATATCAACTAAAGTAAAATTTCTTCAAAGAAAAGAAAATGATGACAGGATATAGCATACAGTTTAACAATTTGAATATGACCCATTCAAATCAGTCAGTGTAGAAATAATGAAAATGAAAAAGACAACTATATGAGCCAGGAATATAAACATTTCCTCCAAAATTTTAACTGCTATAAAGCAAATAGCACAATTAGCAGCTTAAAAGAGCTTCAGGACTTCCATAACAGTCAGCTGATTCCCTGACCCAAAAGGAGAGAGAGAGAGGGCATCCAAGAGTCATACTAGTTTAGAATACAAACTGTTTTTTATTAAGCACTAATGAAGAGAATAACAAAAATCACTATTACCATAATCTCATGAAATTTGAAGAGCAGTGAAGATAAATATTTGTAAATCTTGAGAAACTCAAGTCTAAAGCACTCACAGATGAAGTTAGCATGAAAAGTGTTTCAGATTTGGTTATGATCCTATGTTGTTATTCTAATTATCAATGAAAAGTGGATTTTCAGCTTCTAATAACCTGTTCCAGAAGGTAGAAATGACACATAAAGAAGATGAAGTTAAGGAAATAAAGTTACAACTAGACCAATAAGAAACTAAAATAATCAATGTTAGGGTTGACACAATATTGAAATTATTGAAAAATGCTTTCACAAGGTAAATCAGAGAGAGAAAGATGCCAAAAAGTGAAATGATGAGAAAGTAGATAAAAATATTAGGTCTGGAGTCAGGAAGCTACCTTAGACTCTTACTAGATATATGATACTAGACAAATTACCTAACCACTTGCCTTAGTATCCTCATTAGTAAAATGAACTCTAGTATCTTTGCCAAAAGAAAAGCAAAATAAAAAAAAACAAACAAACAAATGAAATCAAGAACATGATTTAAATGACAGAACAACATGACTGTATCTTATCATCAGATTTTAGGTCATAAAATTTTGACTATGACTAGGGTCTTATTATAAGCTTTTTGTCATTAACACAGTCACCCATGCTCTTTGTCAATAAACTACTTGACCTATAGATATTAATAATAACTGAAGTTTACTATGCACCCCTATTTTTTCTCCCCCTTCTGGGTGTGATAAATCAAATATGAGCTGAGACCTAGAGGTTGCATTTAAATTGGTAATATAAAGAACATTATGATTTTTTTGTCCTATGACTACTAAACTTTTTTATTCATTTAGTGTTCTAGTGATTCTCAGTTATCAATTATTAAAAAGCATTTCTAATCATGCTACTGTTCTCACTTTGATTCATATTCATGTCATATCTCAAACTTTGATAACCATCTCCCCTCAGATTATGCCAAAAACCTGGGGAATAGCAGTATTCTTCAAATCATCAGGACTCCTGTTAACATTGTTTCTATAGTCATCACTGATGAAAAAAGTCATTGTGGAAATGATGTTCACATTCATTACTACCAAAAATAACTGCTGATCAACTGACCCCAACAGATAGATAAATATAAAAGTCCTAGGAGTGGCAGGATCCACTGGAACACTGGACTTTCTTTCAGAGTGCATACAGATATCATCTAATGAGGAAAACTTCTGCAGAGAAGGTACTAGCCATCACAATTAATTCACATTCACAAAGTTGGGCAATCAGTCTAGCTAAGGTCATAGGGAATGCTGAGGGAAAAATTGAAGAAAGCACGAGCCAGGTAAGAGGAATCACCACTATCATCTTGACCACCATCTTCCCTAATGATCCTGATGGAAACAATCCAAGAATTTGAATTCAGGAAACTCTGGAGAAGCAGTGTTTCTAGTCAATGACTATAGCCATCATCCTGGGAAGCAATACCCGTAGAGATGCAGGTTGGTTGCTAATGCTGCAAGTATAGTAATGTTTTAAAATTTACTTTTTTAAATAACTCCAAACATTTTTATCCAATTACATGCAAAGATAGTCGTCACCATTGATTTGTTTGAAAGTTTTTGAATTCCATCCTTTTCTACCACCCTCCCTTCTACAAGCTGATATAGATTGTTCATGTACAATTGTAATCAGCATATTTCCATAATAGTCATGATGTAAAAGAAGCATTAGAGCACACGGGGGAAATATGAGAAAAAAAGGAAAAGGGATAAAAGAAAATTTTAAAAGTGAACAATATATGCTTTGATCTACATTCAGAATCCATAGATTTATCTCTGAATCTGGATGGCATTTTCCATAATAGGCCTCTCAGGATTTTCCTTGATCACTGAAGTAAAGAGAGAAGTTGCTTCCACATAATTGATCATTTCACAATGTTGCAGTTAGGGTGGACAATGTTCTCTTGGTTCTGCTCACTTTACTCAGCGTCAGTTCATGCAAGTTTTTCCATGCTTTTCTGAAGTGAGGCAGTTCATAATTATTACAGAAAATAAACTTCATAATTTTATAACTTGTTCAGCTATTTACCAATTAATGGGCATACCTTCAATTTACACTTCATTGCTTTTACAAAAAAAAAAATCTAGAGTTTCCTCATCATTTCCTCATTGCCTATTCTAATTCCTTCCATTTCTTTTTCTTTTCTTATTGCTAAAACTAACATTTCTAATATAAAATTGAATAATAGTGGTGATAATGAACCTCTTTTTTACCCCTGATCATATTGGTAATACCTCTCTTATTCCCCATAACAAATAATTCTAGCGGATGGTTTTAGATAGATTCTGTTTATGATTTTAAGTTAAACTCCAGTTATTCCTGTGCTTTCTAGTTTTTTTTTTAAATAAGAATGGATGGGGCAGCTAGGTGGAGCAGTGGACAGAGCACCAGCCCTGGAGTCAGGAGTACCTGAGTTCAAATCTGGTCTCAGACACTTAATAATTACCTAGCTGTGTGGCCTTGGGCAAGCCACTTAACCCCATTGCCTTGTTAAAAAAAAAACAACTTAAAAATAGAAAAGAATAGATCCTATATTTTGTCAATGACTTTTTCCAGAGATAATCATATTATTTTGTTAATTTTGTTATTGATATGGTCAGTTATGGTGATTTGCTTTCCTAATACAGAACCATTCCATCATACTTAGTATAAACTCTACCTGCTCATAAAATATCATCCTAGTAATAACTTGCTGTAATCTCTTTGCTAATATTTTATATTTTTGCACCAAAATTCATTTGAGATATTTACCTATAATTATCTTTGTCTGTTTTGACTCTTCCTGGTTTAAATATCAGTTCTATGATGGTATCATAAAAGGAATTTGGAAGAACCCCCTTCTTCATCTAATTTTTCAAAAGGTTTATATAAAATTTGAATTAATTGTTCTTTAAATGTTTGGCAAAATTTATTTGCAAATCCATCTGGACCCAGAGATTTTTTTGGGGGGGGGTTCATTGAAGCCTTGTTCAATTTAGTTTTTCTGAAATGGAATCATTTAAATATTTTATTCCTCTTCTATCATTCTGTAAATATTGATCTATTCCACTTAGATTGTCAAATTTATTGGTATAGAGTTAGACAAACTAGTTTCAAATTATTACTTTAATTTCTTTCTCATTGGTTGATTTCACCTTTTCATTTTTGACATTAGTAATTTAGTTTTCTTTTTTAAAAAATATATAAACAAAACATTTATGTATTATATTTTTTCATAAACAAACTTTTAATTTATTCATCAATTAAATAGTTTTCTTACTTAAATTTCATTTCTCTTCTGGTATTCTGGTATTTTAATTTGTTATTTAATTAGGGATTAATAATTTGTTTTTTATAGCTATTTGATTTGCATGCACAATTCATTGATCTCCTCTTTCTTTAATTTATTCACACAAGCATTCAGAGATATAAAATTTTTCTAATAATTATTTTGGTTGCATCCAATGAGTTTTAGTATGATATTTCATAATTTTCATTGTCTTGAACAAAATTATTATTTCTATGATTTTTTGTTTGATTCACTCTTTCTTTATTATTAGGTTATTTAGTTTCCAATTTATTTTTAGCTTATCTTTCCATGGTCCTTTATTGCATGAAATTTTCATTCTATCATGAATTGGGTGGGAAGGGGCAGGGTTCTGTGTCTTTTGGATCTGCTTAGAATCTTTTTCTTTCAGGAAAAGCTCCAGATGCTTCCTAGCTTTGCACAACTGTTTTGGCTCATTAAACATTCCAGTCATATCTTTTGAAGTTGCAGAAAAGAAAGTTCTTTGCATCGTCAAATGATTCAACACTGGAAACTAATCAGAAGAAATGACATTAAGGAAAAAGTAGCAGAATCTGCTTTGCCATTGCAATCTTAGGATCATGGGACCTTTCCATCTGACTTGCAACTGAAATCTATTATATGTTTTCTGTCCCATTAGAAAATGAGCATCTTCAGAGCAGGTACTGTCTTAATTTTCTATTTATAGCCCTAATGCTTAACACAATATTTTGCATATATCAAGCTTTAAATAAATTTCATTGAATCATTCATTTAGTGATTCACAAATTCAATCATATCTTTATCACACTCTGACATCATCCATGCATAATGTATTCTTTCCACCTGTGATACCATATCCATATTATTTACCAGTCTCTAAATCATTTTCCTCCTTTCTCAGAAGGTTTAGTACATGCATTTTTTGGTACCTCAGTCCTTTTCCTTCCATTTTTATACTTAAATTTTAGTCTTAAAGAATATTCAAATATATTTGTTTCTTGACCCATTAGTATTACACATCCTCAGTCTATAGTTCTTAAACTTCTTTATATACATATCACCTGCTTTCCTTTAATAGCTCTATGTTCTTCACACCTTTAAAAGCTCCTTTTTCTCTTCAGCATAAATTCTAATCCCTCCACCTCTGCCTAATTCTTGGCTATTACCACTGATCAAACTTCACTTTCTTTTTCACAAAATTCAGATCAAGGTCAACTTAATATTGTGTTATACCCATGAAGCCCTGTTAGCCATCACTGTTTCTCTCCTTCGATGCTTTAGTTATATATTCCTTTATTCCCTTAGCCATGTATTAAGGAAAAAACTTAGTTTTTTTTTTCATTTGTGCTTAGCAGCTGCCATTGGAAGGAGCCATTTTATGGGGCTGTCTAAAGTGCACTATATATTTGTGCCATCTTATCTAAACCAGGTCTTTGCAGCTGCAAGATGATCTTTTTATTCTTTCCTATTTGATACTATATCTCACTTAAAATAATTCATTATATGAATTTTCCCTTTTCCCCTCAGTCAGTGTCATACCTTATGTCCTGTCACTCAATAATTCATTGAAAAAAAATAAGGCCATTTTCCCCATTTCTATCAATTATTAGTCTTCCCATCTCAATAAAAATACTCCACCATGATTCTCTCTTCTTTATCTCCAGAATATTTTCTTTTCTGTGTTCTATGGGGCTGCTCCACTGATGCTTCTCCTTCTCTCTACAATTTATATAGAAATCTTTATCTTTCTTTCCTGTTGCCTCTCAATATGCTCAGATCTCCCCCATAATAAACTCAGTTGGTCCTACCATGTCATCAAAATACCATTTTAATGAAACTTCATGAAAGCAAAAAAGATAAGAAACAGGGATATGTAGAAAACTATTAATTCTTAGTTCAGAAGTGGATAGACTACAAATATATCTTATAGTTTGAAACATCAAAGAATCTATTAATTTCTTAGTACCAGATAGTA